>NW_027656073.1:0-182489 GCF_964235325.1 Thermobia domestica | reverse complement strand
GGATACAATATTGCAAGACATAGACGCGACGTTATTCTGCATCCGAGTAAACGATAAATAATTTCCAAGTATCGAAAGTTGTGCACCCCAGGAACACTTTCTATTTGTTACTTTTGAAAGGGAGTATATTTGTGCTATACTAAAGAAAAACAATATGTTTCTGATAACCTGATAATTTAGCTTCAATTGTAAAAGTTACATAGGTATCGCAGCAATAACAAGAGCCAGAGCAATTTTAACCGAGTAAGTCATCTCATCTCTTGGAACGGCGGAGGGAGGGCATGTACAAAGGGACTTAAATTATTGTACCTCGTTACAGTCATAAATCTGATGATAATCGATTATTGGCAACTAATTTGTTTGTTAAATTAAACAATCATAAGTACAATACAGAAACCATAGCTTGCTTCCACATTCTCAATAGAATGGGAATTTTTGCATTGTCATGTAACCTTCTAAATACAAGGAATATAATGCAATACAAAACAAATAATATTGTAGTTTTATCACATTGTTTGCTGAAATAGCATGCAATAAGTATTTAACTAGTCGTATTGTTTTTTTTAAAAAAATACAAACTCTTAACTTTATTAGGTCTGCATCTAACAGCTATCATCATATGCGAAGTATTGTCCGTTGGTACATGAAAATTCGTGTTTCTTATTATAATCGCCCTATTTATAAATTAAAGTAAATTTAACGAAAGAAGTGCCTAATAAATTAAAGTGATCAGAATGTAGAAGCCACATATAGGAATGTTAAATACAGGATGGCCCGAAAGTACTGTAGGTATACAGTCCAGTCCCGTATTTTATGTTATTTCTTATTGTTATCAAATAGGTAGACCTGTTCTTTTTTAATTATTTGTTCTTAACGTCTTTTTACTTATAACTAAAGCCCGGAAAAGTCGAAACAAATAAATCCATAAACTAGAATATTATACTTGACCAATGCCGGTGTGTATACCTACTTTTGGGCCACCCTATGCTGGAGCATTTGCTTGTTACTTCCACTTGTGCGCCAGCAAGAAAAACTCTCCAAATATCAGCAAGAAAAAAAGAAATACTTTGATATACGAAAAATATATATTGCCTCTCAGTTCACTTGTTTCTCTCTATATGCAATTACTTTATGTTGCCCAAACGAAGTATAGAAAACTTAATTCAGTGATAGGAAGGCAAAATTGGTACGAAATTCAGGAGAGCTGTAGGTGCTATGTCCCCTGGTACATTGTGTCCCTGGAAAGCACGACTTCCTCTACTTTACCTACATTCACAGAAAAAAAAATAGAGGACTAGATTCTTTTTATAAAGTGTAAGTTCAAATCTTTAAGCCACATTAATTGTTTAAGACACCCTGGTTTTATTAATAAAGTGCACAAATATTTGTCAAGCTACTAAGATTGCATGAGGTCCAGATCGGATGGATTTTTCATAAGTGTGCCCTGGTACCAAAAAAAAAAAAAATCATTTAAAGAAAATAATATTGCTTTTGAGGATCCGGTGGACCCCTCCGTGGGTATTCCTTGACTGTAACCTTATTTTCCGATTTTCCCTACTTTATAACTAAATAACTACTAATGATGCAACTACAACAGTACGCTAAGATGCTCATATGTAATTAGGAATATACAAGAGTTATCATATATGCTGCAAAACGTTGAATACATTGCTTATAAAATCACAAAAAGGTGTAGCTAACAGCAATTTAAGCAATTAGGCTATATTAATATTTAAAAAAAAAATATTGCAGTGTATAAATACGTAGCTTAGATTTTTTTATAATTATTTTTTTTTTATATTTTGAGTTTGTAAGCAACACCCACTTAGAATCTTTAAGAGAACTAACATTAATTTAGACTTTATTTAAATAAGACATGTAAATTTTTTAGTGTATTGAAACTTAACTAATCAAGTCCGTCTACAAGTCTTCTCCTCCCGTATTGTTGACCTACTTTTCTAATTGCATTTTTTAAAAAAATATTTAAGTTGTACGGGAAGTTAGTCAATTATATTTATCCGATTTGGTAATTTTACATACTTTTTTTTTTTTTTTTAAGAAAAATGTTTCGTGGATAAAGATGATTGTATTTCTTTGTTCGCAATGGTTTGTGTAATTAAGCTAGAACTCTAGTAAACGACAACGATTTATGAAAAGATTTTACACTTTACTTTAAATATAGAAATGAATAATATTAGCCTATGACTGATTTTTAAAAAGTTATAATTTTAAATTGCCATTGTTTATATATTTATTTGTGTTCCTTTTAGATGTAAGACTAAACTGAGAACATGATAGTTAACAGTAACAAAAAATTATGAGTTTTCATAGAGTAGATTTTAGGTAGTTATTTAGTAGCAACTGAATACAGGAAATATACAGTTTTAAGCAAATTTATGATGGAATAGATTTTCACTGAACTGTTACTTGACAATCTCGTGTTAGGAGGACTAAATAACTAAATAACTTGAAGAGAATAACTTGAATATATATATAAACATTATAACAAGGTCTTCTAAAAGATTCTTCCAATTTTCAGAACTAAGGGGCCATGCTCCCCCTAGCAAAATATCCTAGTTACGCCAATGATGTCTAGTATTTTATTTTTGCTAGTCAACTTACATAATTTAAGCAACTTTTACAACTTCGAGTTATAGAGGTTGAATGAATAAAACTTCGAGTTATAGAGGTTGAATGAATTTAAACTTCGAGTTATAGAAGTTTAATGAATAATACTTCGAGTTATAGAGGTTGAATGAATAAAACTTCGAGTTATAGAGGTTGAATGAATAAAACTTTGAGTTATAGAGGTTGAATGAATAAAACTTCGAGTTATAGAGGTTGAATGAATTTAAACTTCGAGTTATAGAGGTTGAATGAATAAAACTTCGAGTTATAGAGGGTATGTAGTCACTTTCGATGAGGAACATGGAACCTCGTTATCTTGAATTTTTGTTGTGGCCACTTGGATAACTCGAACTATGATTACTAAAAAAAAAAACTCGATAACTCGAATTTTTATCTATTCCCTTCAGCTCCGAGTTATTGAGGTTAAACCTTATTCTTTCTGCCCGAAGATCGAACATTCTGCTAGTGTTATAATAAATTGGCATGTGGAAAATTGTATAGCAACTAAATTCAATTTATTTTCATTACCGGTGGAATGTCAAGAAAGTTACTTAAGAATGTGAAAAGAGCCATTCTTTAATGAAACGTAGCGGAGAAAATAGTTAACACACTTGTAAGGAATTCTTTGAAACATGTGTTTGTAAGAATCCTCCTCCTACACAGCGGAAACATAGTTATGTACTTCCTCTGATCCTCCCAAGCGACAATAAATTCTAATTGTTTGTTATCCACTTCCTACTTGCAAAAAACCAAAAAAACTCTTCCTCTTACATTCTTCTTTGGAAGAAAGAAGTGTGTTTTTCAGATATGACGTAACAATGAAAACAAAGCAATGCTTTCTTTTTCGTATTTTGCAACGTTTGGTGGGAACTGATTAAAAAAGTTTTATTACCAATGTCATAAATACAGCATACGGTGTTGATTAAAATCATATGAGCTTCTTGGTTTCGAGAGAGAGAGAGAGAGAGAAACAGAGAAGAGAGTATATGTGTATGTTTTTGTGTTATGTCAAAGAAATGACCACAAACAGAAATTTTATTAGCTTTTCTTTCAATTGGTTATTTCTTTTTTCTTTCTTTCTTTTTCTTTTCTCTTTTTTGTACAGCGAACTTTTCTTTGTTTAAAAATAAAATGAAGTCTCCAACATTTCGTATACTGTACTTGTGCATAGACTAAAGAAAACGATTTACAAACTCAGGTGAATGTTGGTGGAAGAATTAGGAGATTACATATACCGGTAACGAGTATCGGTACCATAAAGTTTACCTATTGCGGAAATAATTGTCCTTCACTGATATTCTTCGTAACACAAATCTGTGCTACAAGTAATAGACCTGAATGCGTTACTATTGGAATATATGTGTCATTGTGGGAATATGCGTGGTGTTAGAAACATATTTGTCACTGTTAGGAATATGTGTGTAACTGTTGGGAATATGTGTACCACTATGAGGAATATGCGTGTCATTGTTAGAAGTACATGTCAGTTTTAGTAATATGGGTGTTTGTTAGAAATATATGTGTCACTGTTATGAATATGTGTGTCTATTAAATATATATTTGTTACTGTTACGAATATGTGTATCAATGTTAGGAATATGTGTGTCTGAAATATATTTCTCACTGTTAGGAATATGTGTGTAACTGTTCGGAATATGTGTGTTATGGTTAAGAATATGTCAGCGTTAGGAATATGTCACTGGTAGGAATATGTGTGTCTGTTAGGAATATATGCATCACTGTTGGAAATATATTTGTCACTGTTAGGAATATGTCTGTCACTGTTAGGAATATGTATGTCACTGTTAAGAATATGTGTATCATTGTTAGGATAAATCAAACAACAGTATAAAAATTGTCACCTGCTTCTGATTTGCCAATTACTTTTAACGCAATGAAAAATAATTTTCCTTGATTTTCTCAGAAACTACGCATCATAATTTACCCTGAAGCGTATCATTTTATTCCGGTCAATGTAATTTATGAATTGATATGTGTCTTACCTTCAAACAATGTATTAGTTAAACAAAAAATTTAGGAGCTAATCATAATCTCATTTACAATAAGGTATCCTGCCATCTTGCTGGTCTTATGATAAAAAAAGGTTTGATTAGTGTATACAAGATTAGCTTAATCTTAATTGGTGGTGTGAATATTGTACAGCATCAATTTTTAGGTTTATTGTACAAAAAGAAAGATCTTTTTTGAAACTATACATGAGCTGTCAAATCCATCCATTGACTCATATAATTTTGTTTAGCTAACTAGCTAACAGCGATCTATTCATTGGGAAAGTCTCATTTTTGGACTTTTTTTTTTTTTTGGAATGCTTATAATGTTGCAGAAGAAGTGTACACTTCTATCCAAACTTTCTGTCGCATGTCTTTAGAAATTACATAAATGAGAATCACTTTCTTATGATCCAAAATGTCACTTGTTTTCTTGGAAATATCCAGGAGAAGAAAACACATATTTCAAAAATAAATAAATAAATAAATAAAAAATTATGAAATACAGCAAGTTAAATTCTAAGTTCCATTTTTGTAAACGTGGTAAACGCGCAGCAGGGAATTTTATACTTTATTAGAAATATAACGCAAACTCTCATAATATTAGTTACTATACATATGGTAGAGCTCTAATAATCATAGGTATTAAAGCAGGGATGCAAATAAGCAACAAAATTTTACTCGCCCACGCCTGCACCGATAAACTACTCGCCCCGGGCGAGTGGGCGAGTGGTTATTTGCATCCCTGTATTAAACATTTTACATGTAAACAAAGGACTAAATAGTAAAAAAAAAAAAAAAAAAAAAGCCACAAAATATGCGAAGCGATCAGGCATTTTGTGACAGTGATTTCCCTATATACGAATGGGGCCCAAGAAACGGACTTTTGTTCTAAAAATTAGTTTATTAAGTTCTTTTTTACAAAATATTTTCAGTCTTTTTCAACGTAATCTGCATTAGACACGATGCTACTCTCAGTCTTCTTTCTCACTGTTTGAAGCATCTCTGGAACTCCACATCATCCCTTTTAGATTTTTTCATTCTCAGAAGTAGAAAAAGAGTCTCAGGGAGCTAGGCCTATCAAATACCGAGGGTAGGAAACGATAACCAACTCGTAAGAGACCAAATATCCAGATCCTGTGTGAGTAGGCGAGGAATAAATTTAGCGTTAACGCGTCTCTTTCACAAATCCTCATTGAAAATCCGCTGACACGAGCTGCAACTCACTCCTGTCTGTTCTGAAATTTCGTCGATCGTGAAACAACGATCCTTGTTGATTTTTTGGCGGATTTTTTCAATGTTTACGTCGTTTTGAGGTGTTGAAGAGCTCCCAGAACGAGCATGATCTTCAACATGGATCTCATCATGTTTAAACCGCTCAAACCACTCGAAAACTTTTGTGCGCTCATAGCACCCTTCTTGAAAGCCTGTTAAAGCATTTGGTAAGCTTCCGTTGCAAGCAAGAAACAAATTTTCTAACATAGATTTTGTTCCTTTAAATATCTCACAACGATTTCGCAGACGGCAGACGAGAACAGTTAAAAACAACACTTTAATCAAACATCAACCTCCTACGCAGACACTGCTTGGACAACTGATTTCAGAAGGTCTCTACTAGATCTACCTAGCGTAAAAACTCTCTACTACGCCTAGGAACGTAAGCGCTCTTTTACCGCTACTAGTACATCTACCAAGTTTGACGTGTGCTTCATAGTTGTTTTACTTTTTCCATGATCGTGAGTTCAAATCCCATGCACTACAGTATTGTTTTTTCTTTTAACAAAAGCTTGATTCTTTCAATTTGTTAAACAATACTTTGTTCTAATAATGTTCCTTAGTGTTATCCTCTTCATTCTAGTTTATTTGAATATTTCCAAATAATTCAGAATTATATCTTTAAAAAACGTTACAATTATCACGATTTTTATAAAAAGAGGAATCATTTTTAAGCATTGCTTTTGTCATAACCGTAAGGGGAAACTTACAAAAAATTGAAATGGTAATTAATTGTATATGACTAGATTTTGGTGAAACGTTACTAAAATAAAACATTTTCTCCGAATAGTCTCTACAAATATAATATGTAGAAGATGGATAGTAATAATGAACGTAAACTATTAGTTGTCGATTAAAAGTATAGTAGTGATAATTCTGAACCCAAGTAGAAAATTCATTCTTTGCTTCATGACAATAATAAACATTTCAAAAAAATAATTACAGAAAAGTAATTTGATAACATTTACCAAGAGAATGTAGGTTGTGCTTAGCGTAGACGTTTAGTAATTGGGAGTCCCCAGGTTCGAATCTCGATACCAAGCATCCTGACTAGTGATTTTTCTGTACCACCAGGGGAATGCCAGGATACCTTTAATGCATAAGCTTTGGCAAATTTTCCTTAAAAGTTTGTTCTTTTCTTGTTAAAGTTTCTTGTAAATTAACTTTTTGCTGCATCAAAAATGTTTTTAGTAATAAGCAAATATACGTACTATGTATAACATAATCACCGTGTCTTGATAGCTGATGGGTACCAAACTGAAGTTATAGAATATTATTACAAGGTAGTACCTAGCACGTCTAGTAGCTAGCGTATGCGCTTTTAGCGTTTGTAAGGGCGGATTTTCATGCAAGCGTTCGTTGCTTGCGATTTCTATGTACAGCCAACATAAAGTTATGTTACACGTAGAACCGTACTTAAACAATTTTCTCAATGGGCTATTCAGCCAAATCGCAAGCAAAGAACGCAATTGACGCTTGCATGAAAATCCACCTTAATCTCGTGTAAGCATTAAAATTGAAACAACTACAGTGGTTCAGATTCCACCATTAACTGTAGAATGCGTCTCACATAGCGTTAGTGCTGGAAAAGGACCCTAAACTTCAACAAACAAACTTGTAAGTATCTCAATTTTAAAAATAACACTATTGTGTTTTCTTTTTAAATCCAGACAACAGAAAGATTGCTTGGTGTCATGTGGAATTTGTAACTGTCATCAGAAACATCATAATTTCATGGATCTAAATAGAAAAGGCTCTGACACCTTCTAAATAAGCTGCCAAAATGCCAAACACATCAACTGAAAATTTCCATCCTTGCATATCTAAATTGGATAAAATTCATGGCCTCATTTGCACGTCGATTAATTTCTTCTTTCTACAGCAACTGACTTAAGTTGGAGCAAGAAGACTGGCTCAGCTATTCAAGGACAGTCCTTTGATGGTAGTTAAATAAACCTAAATGTATTTGAAATAATGTTTGGAGTTGTTATCCAGTTAAAAGAAGGAAAAATATTATGCAGCGGAGATTGAGGAGAGGAATATATTCTCCATGACGAGTGTTGTTCACGAGATTGGAGCTGTTTCGTGTCGAAAAGGTGTAGTGAAACTTCTTTCTCGTCTCGAAAAATGTATTTGTATTTATTTCTTTTGTATGAACTTACAGGTACGAGGAATGTCCTCAAGTAAGTGTAACATGCGTCATATGAACAAAAAATTTACATGAGTAAAATAAAGTAATATTACCTTGTCATGATATTTACGTACTCCTCAATCGTATAACAAGAATTTTCTAATAGAAATAATTTTAACTTTTGTCTGAACCTTTTCATATTTTCTTCATACTTTATATCAATTGGCAACATGTTGTACAACTTAACACCACCATAACTTACACTTTTTTGATACATTGCTGACCGGTGATTACACAAATGAAAATCATTCTTATTTCGCGTATTATGATTATGTACGTCCTTATTTGTTACGAATGCCGATGAGTGTTCTTTCAAATACAAAAAGAGACGATACAAATATAAATTATCCAGTGGAAGTATATTGACCTCCTTAAACAAATGTCTACAAGAAAAATTCGGCTTCTTATCACAAAGTATTCTTATGGCTTTCTTCTGAATTTTGAAAACATTAAATCTCTGACTTGAATTTCCCCAGAACATGATACCATATTGCAAGATAGAGTTAAAACACGAATGGTACAAGGTTTTAGCTAATTTTAAATTTACCTTCTTTCTAATAATCCTTAGTGCATAACATATTCTATTTAATTTATTAATAACTGACTCTATATGAAATTCCCATGTCAGGTTATGATCTATAGTAAGACCTAAAAACGAACAGTGTGTTATATAGTTAATTTTATTTTGGTTCAGATATAGGTTAGGGTATATTGGTTTACTGCACTTGTTATGAAAATTTATAGCAATGGATTTTTCAACATTAACAAAAAGATTATTGTTCTTCATCCAAAGAGATACTTCATTTAGTGTTTGCCTAGCATTCTGTTCCAATATTTTTTCATTTTTTCCACTCACTAGCAGAGTGGTATCGTCAGCGAAAAGGGTAACATCTGCCGAAGATATGTTTTTTTCAAAATCATTAATATATAAAAGGAAGAGCAATGGCCCTAGAATAGATCCTTGTGGAATTCCATGTTTTATATATAATTCATCTGATAAAGAGCTTTCTACAATGTTATTATTCTTATGCGTTATTTCTACGACCTGCCTACGATTTTTTAAGTACGAACCAAACCAGTCCCTTGCTTTACCACGTATTCCACAGTTCTCCAGTTTGTTCAAAAGTAAACTGTGTTGTACTGTATCAAAAGCTTTAGACAAATCAAGAAAGATTCCTATACAGTTTTCTTTCTTATCTACAATATTTCTTACTTTCTCAATGAAATTAAATATTGCCGTGTTTGCAGATCGGCCTTTAAGGAAGCCATGTTGTTTTGTTGAGATAACATTTTCTTTCAATAAAAAATTAATTACCCTGTTATACATAATTTTTTCCAAAACTTTTCCAACGACAGGTAGGAGAGATATTGGTCTGTAGTTATTTATGTTTTGCTTTTCACCTTTTTTAAACAAGGGCTTAACTTTTGCAATTTTTAACTTTTCTGGATACTCGCCATTTGTAAGTGATATATTTGCTAAATGACAAAGTGGCTTTGTCACCTGATTGAAACATCTTTTCAATAAATTATCTGAGATTTCATCAATTCCAGCTGTATTTTTGTTTTTGAGTGATTTTATTATATTTGCTATTTCATCTTCTGATACTGGCTGTAGAAAGATTGTTTTTTCACATTTACTTGAACCTTGTTTAAAATTATTTACAGGAACTACTTTGTAGCCATTCTGTTTACATTTATTTACTTTATCATCATCCATAATTTTTGCGACAACATTTATAAAAAAATTATTAAATATTTCTGCTTTTTCCCTTGGGTTTGATACACTGTTCCCTTCATGTATTATTGTATCCACATATGGTGTCTCTTTGCCACCATTTAGTTCTTCATTTATAATTTTCCACATGGTTTTAGTTTTATTCGATGCATAAGCAAGTTTAAGTTGGTAGTAGTTCTTTTTAGTCGTTCTAATTAGTTCCTTGTACTTTTTTTAATATTGTTTATAGTAGGACTTTGCACAACCTGTTTTAAAAACCTTACTAAGTTTATGTAAATTTATGTTTGTAGCACTTGCTTTTAGTACTTCAGGAGTAACCCATTGTCCCTTCTTCTGGGATTTTAACACGAGTTTCATTTTAGGAAAAGCTATATCAAAATAGTAAGCAAAAATGTTTATGAATTCATTATATATATCATTTGCGTTGTTTAATGAAAGTACATCTTCCCATGTTTCGTGACTAAGTAAATAATTGAAATAATTGATATTCTGATTACTGAATACCCTTGTAACTTTGAAAGTTCTTACACTATATTTCTTACACTTTTGAGTTACAGAGAAGCGTTTATCACATATTTCAGCAATCTGAGCTTCATGATCAGAAAATCCGGTACTAATAACTTGCGCCCTTGAGCTCAAGTGGTCAGAGTTTAGAATTATCTGATCTAATGCTGATATACTGGTTGGAGTTATCCTAGTAGGTTTATTTATTAAATGTTTTAAATTAAACGTACCCAATAATGTTTTTATCTTTACATCAATGTCTTTCAAAAAATCCATGTTTAGATCTCCTACTACTACTGGGCTGTATTTAGTACAACTATAATGTGAGAGTATTATTTCTAAGTTACGCACAAAAATTTCAACTTCACTATCCGGTGTCCTATATATACAGATTATTACAATTTTTTCCACTGGGAGCTCCAAAATACAACATTCAAAATTTTTTTCGTCGTTTATATGCTTAAACTTAGTGCATTCTTTAAATTTTAAACTATGTTTTACAAAAATGCTTGAACCACCCCTTGTTTTCTTTTCTCGAGGAGAATTTCTATTAGGAGAATTGTGTCTCATATTGCACTTCGTCATGAAAATTCTGTCTTTTCTCGTCTCATCAAGTGGTTAACGCTATCCATGGAGCCTTTTTCTACCAGAAACATCCATAAGGCCATCTAACGAGAAAGAATAAAATTTTTAGTTTAACACCACAGAATCATGCCCTTTAGGCTAAAAAGAGACGAACAATTAATAAGAATTGGTGGAATGATAATATAGGAGGAAACGAGAGAACCACGGACACGATGTTGTCCACCACAAATGAATATTGCCTGGGATAGAAGCAGGGACTCTTTGCTACCACTGAGTCCCGTATCCCCATTGAAGATTAAGCGAAGAAGGCTCAGTTCATTTACGATTATATAGCATCTACTCATAAATGAATTATGGTCCGTTCCTCTTATAAATGAATCATTGTCAGGTAGAGTAAATCATTTATGAATGCGACAAGTAATCATTTTTTTCATATTACACGCAACTATCCTACGTAACTTGATTCACATTTCTTATTTAAAAAAAAAAATGCCGATGAACTTCAGTAATACGGTAGACACTCTATTACTGCTGGAATCTCTAACTGACCCATCATAGGTAATTTCTATGCTGGGCCTTCACAGCAACCTTACGATACAGTCTTCCGTTACTGAAAGCAATCAATCACGAATGAAATTTTTTCGCGAAATGATTTTTTCAATGAAGAGTTTTAGAAGGAGTTTTTGTAACTCCAACCTAAAAGCAAATACGTTCTTCTTGAAGAACAGAGAAATACTTTTATATTCTATGAATGCTTTTATGAGCAGACTTGTATGAAAATTTCAAGTAAACAAAGTTGCGATATATAGATACAGCAACGTCTGAACGAAAGTGTTGAAGAGATAATGCAATATCGTATCGGTATATTAATGGCTGACGTTAGGAATATAAAGTATAGATAATGAGTGATGTGTTTTCATTTCTCGATAGAAAAAGAAAGTAGACGCCCAAGACAATCACAATTAGGATCCTTACATAATAAGAAGGAAAACGTGCAGTGTCGTTTGAAGCATTAATATACCTGGTTGAAGACAAGAAGGTAAGTTTTCTTTTGTTACTCAACTGATATACAATGGTGACTCCACAGAGAGATTAAGCTTATACATTTTCAAAACAAGAATATGACAGTTCCCTAGCAGCACATTTGGTAGGCTCTACATAGGCCAACGGTCGGCATGATTGGGAATTAGTAATACAAAAAAAAAAAAAAAAAAAAAGTTCAAAAATACCTTGGCAATCAACAATTTGCCATCATTTATCTAACAGTATCCATCTCACACTTGTAATCGGAATTTTACTGTTCTTCTTTTAGCTTAAGTCACGCTATAGCCATGGAAGGTAAAACTGAAAAATTTAATTGCGTAGCATTTTTTTCGAATTTCGAACGTAGTAGCAAGGGCGCCGATTTCTCTGTAAATTTGAGGGGCTCCATTCAGATGCAGAAGGTATACATATGAAGATTTTAAGACAAATTGCACTCAAATTATGCCAATTATTGTAGACTCATAAATACAATAGGGAGTCCACACTAGGTTTGGAGGGACCCGGCCCCATTGGGCCCCCCCAGGATTGGCGCCCTTGTGTAGTAATAGTAGCAATATGTATTGAAGGATAAATCTAATTTTTGTTTAATTCGTGAATTAGTTTGATTTCATGAGAATTCACGATATTAAGTTTACATATATTTCAAACTTAAAACATGTTTGTTGCGTGAAATAGGAACTTGTCCTGTACATTTTATGCACAGTGCACACTGATATATACTAGTAGTAACTGTAGTCTTATTTAAATTATATGTCATGAAATACGTGCTTACAAGTCGATATAAATTAGCCGTGATAGTGCAAAGCGAATTTGTTAGCAAATCGATTATAATAAAGTTGATACGACAGCTTAACAGTTTCTATCTGGAATAATTAAATATTGCATACAGGGAGGAGGAGGTTCAATAACTAGTGTACTAACATAATTTAAGCCTGTCTCTATAAAATTAGACGAACAAAGTGTAACCTTTCAAATTCACCCAATTCAGCCATGGGTGCTAAATTAAAATTTTTATGGCAAGAGTGTCTTTGTTTTAACGTAGGTCAGCGTTTCCCAACCGGTGTGCCGCGGCACACTGGTGTGCCGCGAACGGGCCGCTGGTGTGCCGCGAGGAAATCGAAACGAATTATTAATTCTATAGGAACCAAATTGCAAGACATAGGGGAAAAAGTATATTTGTATTTCACATTACTATGAACCTCTACTATAAATCTACAATTTTAAGTTTTATACTATGTTACTTTTCTGTACATTTTTAATGTTGAAAAACGTATTTATCATTGTCATGACCATTATTGCTTCTTTATGGTTGCAGACTATTTCGTAACTTGAAATTTTAACATATCATTCAATAAATTCAACAGAGCAAACATGCATACAAATTACCTACATTTGTGTTGTTTAAAAGTATAGGAGATTTGTTTATTTATTCGTTATTTAGTGATCTTCTCTTTTAGTTAAAGGTTAGATACAGTTTCCGAAAGAGAACGTGGATTTTTAAAAACCCGAGTCGTATATTTCATTGCAATTGTTTTCTATTTTAAAATTAGAATGAAAAATAAGCATAATGAATTACCACGGGGGGAAATCAGTGATCGAGCTTTCTTCTCTGTAAGAAGGAAATCAGTAATCACATAAAAAATACCACGGTATTTTATATTTACAAATAATAATAATAATAATAATAATAATAATATATATATATATATATATATATATATATATATATATATATATATATATATATATATATAATATGGATGTGCCGCGAGAATTTAAGTTACACATGTAGTGTGCCGCAAGTTGAAAAAGGTTGAGAAACGCTGAAAGCAAATTATTATACATGCAGTTATACAATACGTCCTCAAATTGAAAATAAAATAAAACAAATTTCCTGTATTTACTCTATATAGACTATAGACAACCCCCTTAGATTTCCGATAGACTTTTTGGGCATCAATTACGTCATTTCCGCAGAAATATGGCGAGGGGTTGTTTTCAGTGGGTGAAGTTTAAGGGGCTTTCAAAATTCATTTATTTGTTAATATTCCATATAGTTACAAAAGAAATATTTATTTATTTATTTATTCCGTACGCTATTCTTTAAAAATTAAAATGTATTTCGTCGAGGAAAATATAAAAATAGTGGAAATGACCATTTTAATGTTTTTATTTGTATTCTACTTGTATTTTAATGTATTTTTCACTGTACCATTAAATTATGGCGAAAGAAGGAGTTGTGTTTGCTCAGTTCAAAACTTTACGTGCAAAGTTATATTTTCTCATATAATGAAGTTACTTCCCGTATTATCTTGTGTACATCAAACTAAAATCAAAAGATGTCATTAAATTAAAAAAAAAAAATGGTGTCTGGCAACACGTGTAGGTCACAGCAATGGCCTTGAACATTTTTAGTTGTGTTGGTCATTAGCCTATTGCGTGATGTTTGTTTACCTTACGCACTTTAATTTTAAAACACCGGAATCTCCAACTACAGGAGTCATCCAGAAAGTAAGTCCTGTTGCCCAATTTTTTTTTAAAAAAAGTGCAATGGAACGTAACATTTTATTGTATACTAAAGTACTGATCATGGATTATGTTTCAATATACTTACCATTCTTGTTGAGGCGCTTACAGTATCATACCGAGATACCATATTTTGTATTTCCATATTGAAGAACGATGTTGTCTCTGATAATAACCTGATAGTAACAGTTTGTTTCATCGTTTCGTCATTCCCGAAGCTCTGGTCAACAAGGAAAGCTATCAAGTACAAAACATTTGAAAATGAGACAGTTTGAAGTCTAAGCTATCCGGATGATGGGAAAATGTTTCTCAGGTAAAATTTATAAGCGTTCCTCAGAGTCCATATTCATCTGTGCGTCGTTGAACTGTCATACTCATCTACGTACCATTGAGGCACTCATGATCTGTTCACCATACTACTTCACCAATTAGACGGTGAATTTCAGGTGCTGACATAAATTCATTCCTATGACAGAGTACACTTCACACGCAACTTTTTGATTATTATCAATAGTGCTTAACTTTGTGGTTGGAGACAAGTTTAGTAATTAAAGGGGCGTCATGATGTTGAGTTTGTAATACTTAGTCCAAACCGTTGAATTATTGCTGACAACTGTGAACCAAAATAATAATAATAATAATAATAATAATAATAATAATAATAATAATAATAATAATAATAATAAAACATGCAACTAATACAGAATTCTGTTCTCCTAAGGTGTTACGATATGCATAATTTACTCATAGAAAGTTTAAGAAAGTTTGCAAGACAAGATACCGTACAAAGATGTGCTGTATTAACCCATAGCTATATAAGCCTTCTATAGTTGATGTAAACATTTTCTTTCACTTAGTTGTTTTCTTTGATTAAGGGGAAATTGCATACATGTGTCCATTTATTAACACTTGTCAGTCTATTTACAAATAATTTTCTCCCTGAAATTTTAAATGTTACTGAAATGAAATGAAAATGAAATTAAAATTCTACTTTTATGTCTCACGGCTAGCTACAATTTTTAGGCTAAAGTAGACGAATGATGATTAATGAAACTGAATGACTATAAAATGATTAGTAGAATAATAATGTGGGAGGAAACACTAGAATCCTCGAGAAAACCCACGGACACGATGTTGTTCACCACTAACTCACACCAACATGCTGCGAGATTGAAACAGGGGCCCCTCAAACCCGAGATGAACGCTCTACCACTGAGCCACCGTGCTACAGCAGTTCTCTTCGTTATATGTATAACCCGCACAGACAAGGGACGTAACTACGCGCTGAAATCAACCAATCAATCAAATCCAAGTCGTTGCTGAGATCCCACTTGAAGTAAGCTATGAGATCTCATCTCATAGTTTAGATGCTGAAAAGAGGCGTAAAACTAAGATAACAATAGACCCTAATATTTTTAATACAAAAACATGTCAGTTTATACGTAATGCTAATTCCTAATAGTATACGGTCAAGCCAACAAGTGTCACTACCTGCGCTATTTGCTTGCCTGATGCCAATAGATGCCTGTATCATACAAGCAATTTGCCAATTTAAAACTATTGTGGCCATTTAATTGCAACTAAAAAAATGTATTTTAAAATTTAATTATTTGAAAATACATAATAAAGATGCTTAACATTAATGTGCTTTGCTCTCTATCATTAGAACAAGTAAACAATTAAAATTTTTAATTAAGTGCAATTTTTACCTAGCCGTTTTTATTAGCATAGGTAAACAATTAGAGCTTTTAGATAAGCACGATTTTAGCCTAGCCATTTATTATTAGGAGAAGTAAGCACGAAAAAAGATGGGGCCCAGTTTGCTTCCCTCTAACCGAGTTTTTAATTAAACAAAATTTTAACCTGCAGTGTGCAAAAACACCAAAGGGTTGGACGTAACAACTAGTAATAATAATAATAATAATAATAATAATAATAATAATAATAATAATAATAATAATAATAATAATAATAATAATAATAATAATAATAATATTTGGTCTAGGAATTAATTCGTGCGGTTGGTACGCACACATTGAAGCTGTAGTACAAACACAAAATACATAAATACCTTAAGAAAAATATTGTCCATCGCTAGCCAACACTTTCGCCCATCTGTCAGGCAATGTACGGATTCCGTGGCGAAAGAAGTCCTCATCCTTGGAAGCGATCCAGTCAGAGACCCATGTTTCGATATCTTCTGAAGAAGTAAACCGCTGTCCAATCAAATCGTTGTTCATGCAATCGAACAAGTAGTAGTCCGAAGGAGCAACGTCTGGTGAATACGGCGGGTGGGGTAAAACTTCCCATCCGACATTTTCTAAATAGGTTTTGACCGGTTTTGCGACATGTGGGCGAACGTTATCATGTTGAACAATAAGTTTATCATGTCTGTTCTCCCATTCTGGTCGTGTTCTGGCCAGAGCTTGCTTCAAACGCATTAATTGTCGTCGATAACGTTCTCCATTCATAGTTTCACCCGGTTGCAGCAGCTCATAGTACACCACACCTTTCATATCCCACCATATGCACAGCATAACCTTTGCACAGTGAATGTCTCGTTTTGGTTGTGATGGACCTGGTTCACCTGGTTTCACCCAGGCCTTTTTTCGTTTAGGGTTCTCGTAATGGATCCACTTCTCATCACCCGTAATAATTCGATGCAGAAACCCCTTTCTGCTCTGTCGTTGAAGCAGCAATTCGCAAATGGTTTTTCGTCTTTCAACGTCTCTGTCTTTCAATTCATGTGGAACCCAATGTGACATCTTTTGAATCATTCCCATGGCTTTCAAGCGTTTGGAGACTGTTGTTTGATCAACGCCTAATGCTGCTGCAAGTTGTTCCTGCGTTTGACACGAACCCTGCTCGAGCAATGCTGTCAATTCTTCGTCTTGAAATTTTTTTGGCTGTCCAGCTCGCTCTTGGTCTGCCAAGCCGAAATCACCACTTCTAAACCGTGCAAACCACTTCTGACACGTTCGCTCAGCTAGAGCATGGTCACCATACACTTCCACCAAAATACGATGACTTTCAGTCGCACTTTTCTGCATGTTAAAGTAATGCAGCAGGACACCCCGCAAAAACACTTTATCAGGCACGAATTGCGCCATGTTCACTTAACTACAAACTGGTGTTGTTGACGCTTTAATCCACTGCCCTATACTACGAACGATACGCGATGACAGGGGTTTGCAACACATGTGTGGATACACGGAACTGTGGGACGCTCCGTTCGTTGCGCCATCTCTTGTCCACCCGCACGAATTAATTCCTAGACCAAATAATAATAATAATAATAATAATAATAATAATAATAATAATAATAATAATAATAATAATAATAATAATAATAATAATAATAATAATAATGAGTTTTATTATTATTACTATTAGTTATATTAGCGGTGGTAATATTAGTTGTTCAATCTTTAAACATGAGAAACTCGAAAAACCAAGTCACAAAAGGGCTGTAGGCCGGTAGAGGGAGCCACACATTCAACTGAATGACATATATTATTTCCGCTTTTCTAGGCCGGATTCCGCTGCCTCTAATTCAAGTAGCTCTGCAATTGCCTTGTAGTATTAATCAAGATAGAAATATTTGTGCTGTTACCAGTAGTCGAGCCTAAGATGACCCACACGAAAGGCAAACACACTATCCTTTCGAGTACATAGAACACTATCCACAAATGATAGTATCCTTTAACTTCAATTTCTGTGTCCATAGCTAGATTTAGGATTTAGATTTCTGGGCGTTCGGTATCTAAGTCCATTTAGCCCGTCACATTTGAGGGATGACATCCCTCGCCGAGCACACTATCCGGGGAAAGGGAAGGAAGGAAGCGGCCTGGGACCTATAAGTTAAAATACCACCCCGGCATTTACCTCGTGTAAATGAGGAAAACCCAGGAAAACCTCATTCAGGGTGATTAGAATGAAAAAGCGTTTACACTTTTTCGACTAAGTGTCCCCACCGGGAATCGAACCCGAGACCGCTCCCACCGAAAACGAGAGTGTTAGCGACTACACTACGCGGGACTACTATCCATAGCTAGAATATATATATGCTGTGTGTGAGCAGCTCTAAACTGTATGTGTAAAAAATTAACAGCATTTTACTCAAATGTTTTTCACTCTACTTCTCATTATACATTTTCACATCCTTGCTAAATTTCCTTGATTTGTTAAATACACGGAATATACATATAGAGTAACAACAATGCAATGTACTCTTGTCATTTTAAAAACTTGTTTCGGAATGAAGCAGTTTAATCCTTATAATGATAAATTATTACATAATTGCTGCGCTTTTATATCCCTTTAATAGGTCTTTTGTTTCTTATGCAATTTATTAGATAGATCTCAATTACAAAATACTTTTTTAAAAAATATTTTTAGTAGTTTTGTAGAAATAATGCTTTCTGTTATAATAACATAACTGTATTTTCGTGTTTTCATAAACTTGTTTCAGAGTTTATGATACGAAAACAATTTCACAATAATGCAATGTATGTATTATGAGAATGATTTCCTCTTGATTTTTAGTAAGCCTTAACAAACATTGTTTCCATTTCCTTGAGAAAAGCTTATAATGGATTACAATGCAAAATGATTTTTGATATATACAGGTTGTTTCAAGACAACACCGACAACGTTTGGGAGGTGATTCGTGACACCAAGACAAGACAAAAAAGTATAGACCAGACTGGGTGCACAAATGCTTCCTTTCGGAGTTATAGGCTGCCGGAAAAAAAATGAACTTTAAAGACCTATAGCTCCCAAACTATGTAACCTACCGTATTCGGGTCAAGCTCAAGACTTCACTTAGGAACGAATATATGGCCTATCCAAAAATCCATGTTTCAGAATCCTGCGGTACTCACACATTTTTAATGGAAGGAGTTTGGCTACGGGCATATGAATTGAAGTACTCAGAAACTACCTCTACAAAAATTGTTGCGGAAGTATTGCAGGATCCTGAAACATGGATTTTTGGATAGACCACATATTAGTGTTAGATAGTGTTAGATTTGGATAGATCACTGTTTAGCTCCTCTTCAAAACTTAGCTTCACATTGAAAATATTTATTTTATTCTTAGAAAATAAACTTTATCTTCTCATATATAAATGAAATATCTTTTAGATAAGTCCCTTCTAATCGCAGGAATACTAGATAAAACAAACTCTTTATTAATAGTAGTTTCTGACTCACTAGAGTCCAACCATCAACAAATGTAATAATGAATACCTTTCACTTCGAAGGTATATACAACAAAAAATATAGACTGGTTGGCGTGGAAGAACAGTAGATTTTTAAACATATACACGAGAATTTCAGGAGAGCGATATGGTTGTGTTCGTTGTATGACTTTATTACCTAACTTATGGCTTGCCCTTTTGAGGTCGGGAGTTTGTTGGAGGAGTAAATATAAAAGAGATTTCTGTTATTTTTTCTTCACCCTCCAGCTTTCTTTAATCATACATTGCAGTGCGTAACCAAAACATATCCATGCATCGTATCACTGAAGCGTTTTGTGTTTTGTATATTAAAGTGTTTAAAAATATTTAACATATTCGCATTTCTTTATGTGATCTCAGGTTCAATTCTCGGTGGGAACATACATGAGAAAATTGAAAGCTGAAACAATATGAAAATAGTATTTACAAGTTAGGAAATTGATATTAAAACTTTAGCTATTTATTGGGACTGTAAGACTGTAGTTAAATTAACCCACACGTTTCGTGAAGATACATTACGTCGTTATTATTTATTTACTATAAGCTACCAGATACATCCTCAGAGGCCACTTTACACTGTAGTAATCAACAGATGAAAACATTGGAAAAGGAATGGAAGGAAGGTCTCCAGAGCCTTAGATCAAGGTAATAACCTAGCATTTGCTCATTATCACTGAGAAACAACCCTGGAAAATCCTCAGTCAGGATGGCTGGTCTCCGAATTCGAACCCGGTATTATCCAATTGCGAAGCAAGAATCCTAACAAGTAGCCTGAGCTCGCTCCGTATTATTATTATTACTTAATTAACGTAATGTTTTAAAATTAGCGCAAATTAAACCGTACTTTCTTTATTGCTGATGTTATAGTTAATAAGCCTACATGAGACATCAGTCCCCCATCAAGAAAGAATACTAGAACTGGAATTCAGCAAGCGGGGGTGAAGAGATTAATGAGGATGAGGATGAGGAAACTATGTACGATGCAAAAACTGAGTAATTATGACTTTATCACAGATATATTCAGTTACATACGTCAATTAATATTTTTCTGATACAGGACACTCTTACTTTCTATAGTGGCAGGAAAATGGCCCGGTTTTGTAAACGAACACACTAAGCACGTGCGTATAGGCGCAATGTCCGTGCAAAGAAACATTGGTAAAACTAGAAAAAAAATAAGGAAAACGAGGGGAAAATGATAAACCGCCCTTCAACTTAAAAAATAAGCTAAAAATAACTAAACTTAGAGCTACGAAAGACGCGAGGCGAATTTTATTGAAAAGATTGTTTTTCCTTAGTGATTAGTTGTGGTAACTATGCACATGAATTAAAAAGAAAACAAGTAGCTAGCTCTGAGTTTCGCAAAATAGTTGAAAAGAAAACATTGGATAAAATTTCATAATAAAGAAGCCATTTATGATAATTAAAACAAACTAAATTCTTGGCACGACAGTCCTTTGGTTCCTACCAGCGGACTTACGTTGAAAGTGGGGATGTGTAGTCAACGCATCGACACCCGAAGTCCCTAATGCCGGCTTTCTAGACTGGAGTCCGCTACCTCTTACTTAAGATAACTCCCCAATTGTCCTCATGATGCTGGGTCAACATCGAAATTGTTGAGTGCCTCTCCGGAAATTGAACCCATGACCATGGGTACCGAAAGCACGCGCTAACCACTGTTTTTTATATATAAAAAGGTAACAGCTTTTTATCAGATTATTTAACCTGTTGAACGCTTTGCACGGATTACACTGTAACCATTATGACATAGAAGTAAACGAGAACAGTTAAAAACACCTATGCCTGAAGCGGGATTTGAATCCAAGACATTCACAGCAAACGATCCACAGCCTAATGCCGCAGACCACTCGACTATGGCTGTCGGGTTTCCTCGGCTAATCCGTAGCACATTTAAAGTAACTGATTATTTTAAAAGTTGCTCCTAAGTACTGACAATCTAAGTCTTATGAATCAAATATCATATTTCCTGCGATAATACCATACACTCTCCGTCTTGTATAGACGAAAAGCTATAGTTACCCACATTACCTAATACAGAAATAAGTTCTGATTCTCTAATAGCTGCTAACGGTGATAGTCAAGGTTCACCGAAGAATGATCCCAAACCCAAATTGAGATATTGATGTCACTGGAACGCCTGAAAAGTCATTGTGGGTAAGTGAATTTGCCCCCTTGTCAGGATGAAGGGCGATGGTGATGTGAAATGCGGGGCTGTCAGAGGTACTACTTATGATAATTGGATTTATAATATTCTATGGTGCCGTTAACCCTCTTTAAGAAGATAACTGTTAATCTTAGCTTTGAAAATGTTACATAAGAAGTTTTATTGCTATCATTAAGTTGCATTAGGAATTATTGGATTTATTTTAACGCTTAACTTTCACATCTCTTCTGATTTACAAATATTTAAATCGCGATTATCCCCTTAAGGTCAATTAGTGGTATTTTAAATCATTTCAAACCAACTTTATATATGGTTAGTCTTGTTATATGGGAATAATTGAGACCAGAAGTAGTCTACAGGCTTAGTCCAAAAGAATCTTGGCCGATCTCCTGATAAACCACGTCTTTCAGCAAGGTGAATTGTGGCAATCCGATACCCACATGAGGAAATCTTCGGTTCAGTGTGAAAGCTTCCATTAAGAACCAGCACTCTAATCAGTGGAATGTGCTTTGCTAATTTTTCCTCAATGTGAAAGTACCTAACTTTATTGCTAAAATAAAAAAAGGCCTTTATTTCAAACAAGTCGCCATTACAGTTTTTGTATTTGAACACAACACTCATGAAAAGTCATTATTATTATTATTATTATTATTATTATTATTATTATTATTATTATTATTATTATTATTATTATTATTATTATTATTATTATTTTATTATTATTATTATTATATTATTATTATTGTGCTGTAGTTTTCGTCTATTCTGCTGTACCAACCTCGAGAGTCTACGACATCCGACATTTTTAATGAGGTGTAGTCGCCCCACTTTTTGTTGTTTGGTTCGATGCTGGTTTCACTGTCCTTTTCCCACCTTTGAAATACATAAGCACGGCAGATCGCGAAAACTCGACAAGTCGCGCTGTTTCCGAAATGAAGCTCCCAGCCATTTACTCACCCTGATATATCGTCGTCCTTCCCCATTCAAGGCACAAGCACCACACTGACTAATCGAGTGAGATTCTTGTCACGTTTGGCGCGCGGTTGTGTTATGCCTTGTAGCTCTTATCTCTGCACAATGATTTCGTTCAAAAAGTAGCGAGTGGTCATAATGTTTTCGCTGGTCAGTATAAGTTTTGTTGGCATTTAATTTACTAAATAATCGCTCAGGTGTTACCGTCTTCACAGGTAAAAATGAGATATAGTTGGAACATCACATAATTTTTAACATCCTAACATTATAAAGTTTAACTTCGAAACTGAAATGGGCCTCTTTCTGCTCTGGGCCTCTCAATGTTGCGGGCCCTGCAGGCCCTTTAGTTGCGCCACAGCATTCTCTCTACTCAGAAGGATAGGGACAAATAGAAAAATCAAAATTCATTCTGTCCATTTTTCAAGCATCATACACTTCAGGAAAAAAAAAATCATTTAATACTGATATGTAAGAAAATATTGGTATTGTTTGTTTTCTGTATACAAAGAACCATTTAGGTTTATTATCTCATATTCTGGTAATAATCGAAAAAAAAGAAGAGCTTCATGTGATAAACGGACGAAAGAAAATTTGTCAACGCGATGCGAATGACGTTTTCTGCAACCTAATTCACGTTTTTCGTACAAAAACTATTCCTACCTGCAAAAAGAAAAAAATTTCTGTTACCCGTCAATGGTTGAGATTTTGCCCTGCGGCTGAACAACACGGCTTGTAAAAATAGACTCTCACTGACTGCAGGTGCACGAAGGAAAAAAAAAAAGCTGTTGGATTCCTCTCCCCGCCCACTTCAATTGTGGATATCCTGGTCACATTTAAACTGAGCGGTACGATCTTTCAGTTCTTCCCAGTAGAGGTGCCAGCAGTGATTGCTAAAGTGAGCATCTGGTGGCGAAAAGGCGAAGTGCTCGGACAAGGGGGTGGGCACAGTAACCTTAAAGCGCGACTTACCCCTGAAAAAGAATATTTATCTGTTTTTAGTTTCTCATGTTCCCCAAAGTACATGCGGAATTATTACAAGTGCCTTCCGCTCGCATTACATAGGTAGAAACGGCTACGATCTTGGTACTAGCACATGTTTCGGTTTGCAGATCTCAAATATTTATCTTTCAGCCTGATTCTATGTATGAATCCGAAATTTCAAATTTAGATAAGGGACACGAAAATTCATAGTTTATTATTGGTGCTTATATTGTGATTTACTAAATAATTATTAAATCTAATTGTAAGGTATACATTTGATATTTTGAGCAGACTGAGCAAAATAAATATACGTAAAGACTAGTCAATACTTGTCTTAACTGTTTATATTTTCTTAACTGTCAATGAAATAGGTGCATTGAAGAATTTTAAATATTCGAGTTTTGTATTCCGGTTTCAAATATAAATAAATATGTGTGTGTTTCATCTCGGTCCTGCAACCGGGTGGACCTAGATTTGACATTCGAACTCTCATCCGGATTAAATCAGATTTTTTTAGTAAGGCAAGCATTTGATCTTTGGTGTAGAATGAAGGAGACAAAAAGACTTGTCACTATTCGTCTTAATTTTCTGTTTTTTTCTTCACTGCCAGGACCGTGAAATTACTTTCGGCGAATTTTAGATATTCAAGTTTATCACAAATTGGGTGGGATGTGGGTTTGGATAAGAATCAAGATCTGAGATCCGGGTTTCGGATCCAGATACGATTTTCGAACCCAGATCCGAGATCCGAATCCAGATCCGAGATTCGAGATCCGGATCCAGATCCGAAATCCGAGATCCGGATCCAATGACCCAATCAGATCCGGATCCCGCCATCCCTAATAAGGGTGTCCTGCTTATCCCTTCTGTGGATAAAAAAATTGCCAAATACTAGTATTGCCATGTGTTCACCACGTGGTCGGTTATTGATTAATTTATGTTATTTGATGAGCGGATCAAGCGGGTCAAGCGGATCAAGATTTATGAGTGGGTCGTGGGTTAACATGACGTGACCCATTGGGAATTATCAACCACTGTGACCCACCAACCCACCATGACCCACTATGTACTATCAACCCATCACGATACTGGCCCAACAACCCACTACCACCCACTCTGCTCAGTTCCTTGTAGTTCGAGATGCAATCAAATTTTGCACTGTTTTCTTTTTTTTTTTTCTTTATGTTGGCCTATTTTACCTTGATTTTTAGACTCAAATTTCATCCTATTTTCCACTGAAAAGTACGGTATCTGTAATTCAACAAGGAAATAATTATATATGATAGTTCAATCGAAATACATCGTAATAGCCCATGATCAAAACTTTGCCACTTTATATCGTAAAGGTCAGATCCACCTCCATTATCGTAACAGGGCAATGCTTGAGCGATTGACCGTAGAAATTTACTCCGATGAGTGATAATTTCACAGCCTTGCTTTATTACAAGTGTAAACTTTTTATTCAATTGAGAGGAAGGCGTGGATAATGAGTCAAGAGTTGATGACGATGCGTTTTGGTGGGTCAGAGTGGGTCATAGCGTGTGGTGGGTCAGAGTGGGTTACGCTGGATGCTGGGTCATGGTGAGTCGTGAGTCACGGTGTGGTGGTGTGTCAGTGGGTCATGTTTTCATAGACCCACGCCATCTCTGTTCAGTTCAACTATATCGATTGGAATGTGTCACATGTTTGGGTATTTTCCCCGTTAAACGCAAAAAATATTGTAGAATTATATGCATTTTTTGTATTGATTCACTTCTTTTTACAAAATATATTTCATCGATATGTGCTTCACTGTTGAGACAGATTTTATAAAGTCATTTTCCGACTCATATCTTTGTATTCAGTCGAATTGACTGGATTACGTTACAAATGTCACATAATACGTTTGATAACTTCTTTTTCTTTTTTCTTTATAGATTTGGTCTTTTACACTTTTTGTGTTGTGATGTTTTTACTTTCGTTCAAGGACGACAAGACAACTCTTCTCTTTCTCACCTGAAGGAACAAGATGTTTGAGGAGAGGGAACAAGGATGTATTCGATGTAGGCTTTTATTTTTTTTATTTTTTTCATCAGCCAATGAATGACTCAGCAACTTTTAAGAGAATTCGCTAATGGAAAATATTCAATTTGAACAACACATGGTCATTACTCATGTGCATATATAAGTTTTGCGAAGGAGAGGCATGTAGTGGATGAGGATGACCGATTACTTAAAAATAAAAATTAATTCGTATAGGGATTCCAAATTTCTGCGGTAGAGTAATAGACTTGGGGCAGAGCATGGTAGAGGTCTGCACGGGCTTGCGCCGAACCTGCAGGCTTAGGCCCGATCCGGCCTGTGGGCCGGGATCGGGTCTACAAAGCATAGATCACTTCGGGCTCGGGCCGGGCTCGGGTCGTAAATTTTTAAATATACAAACATATCTTTCGGGCTTTCTCGGGTCTAATTTTGTAAATATGCACAACGATATTTATCGGACCATTCTATCTGGAGAACTTTCAAAGCACATCTAAATTTGTAACTTGAGACACCCAAACTAAAAATCTGACTATGATTGTATAACTAAGAGTGAAGTTAACTATGTGGTGGAGAGAAAAACTAAAAGTAACAGAAATAAACATGCTTCACTTATCTGTGAATGAAAGTTTGAGCAGCCAGAATGTGGATTCCATTCTTTTTCTTCACAGCAATGGACAATGACTGCCTTGAGGACTATCTGAGTGAGTTCAGTACACATCCATTTGCATAAGAATTTGCACATATTAACATTTTGTTTTAAAGCATTGAAGTATATTTGAAGTATACATTTCAAGTTGGGCATTTCATGAGAATTTATATAAATGAAATTAAATGAAATACTTAGTTTACGTCCCACAATTATGTATCGAGGCTAAGGGAGACGGAATTTATATAAATATTTTCATATAGTTAGTAAGTATAAACGGTAACTTTTATTTCGTTATTATCTCTGAATCATGTAAGCTTTAAAACTGCAAAATTAACCCTCTAATTATTGTAAATAAAAATACAATTTTTACGTTAATTATTATATTAAGTTTATGTAATTCGGGCTTATTTCGGGCTCATTTGATTATCACACGAGCTCGGGCCGGGCTCGGACCTAAAGGCCAAAGCATATTTCGGACTCAGGTCGGGCCTCACATTATAAATTCACGGACCAGGCCGGGCCCAGACTAAAAATTCCGGCCCGTGCAGATCTCTAGAGCAAGGGTGCTTCCACATGCAGGTTTCACCAGGTTCAAACCTCCATCACTGAAACTTCGAAACTCAACTAACGTTTATACACTTTCTTATTACCAAGGATGTTATAAAATAGAGGATCTGCCCATACGTATCTTTATCATATGAACTCAGTGAAGCCAAGAAACAACAAACGCTTCTTATAAAAATAATCTAGTTCTAAGAATAGTAGTAATTAATAATTACTTATCGTGTTTTTGGGGTTCAGAATAACATAGGTTCAATATTACATAGATGTATTGCCTTGCAGTATTGGATCCTTCGATAAAAATTGGACTCCTCCCAACAACAACAACAATAACAAAAATCTTTGTACACACACAGGATAGGGGCTACAAACATTAAAATGAAACATATGTAAGCCTTATTATTCTAGCAGAAAAAATATAAACATATTCATTTCTTTCGTCTAGTATCCGAGGATTATGAAGTACTGTTATACGATACGTATCTGTATTGCAAGGTTACTAAGGCAGTCATATCAAATAAATCTTTCATTTCATCAAGACAAACTTTCCAGCCTTAAGAGTCTTCATCCCGGCGAAATTAAAATACCGCTAATTTTACAGTAATTATGTGATATCTTCAAATAGATAACAGATAATCAAAATGTGGAACAAGAGCGCCCTAGACAATATTATTTTTAGAGATGCAAAAAAGCCGGCTTTTTTGAATCGATGTTTTTTTTTTTCACATAAAAAGCCGGCTTTTTTGGGAAAAAAACGAGAATTTTGGAAATTTTGGCTTTTTTCATTTTCATGATTTTTCTATCTAAATAGCTTTCTTATAGTATATTCTATACTTAGATAAGAATTCCATGACCTAAATGCCATATTTCGCTCTAAAATTCACCATCAAGATGGATGGAGCACATGTTTTACGAATTAAAGCTAACATGAAGAATGTAGTATTTGAGGGCAATTTTAGAGGCTATTTAACTTTATTTTAACTTTTGAGTTATCGATATTTTTTCTTCTCGATATCATTTCAGTTTGTCGTCTGTTTCATTTCTAAGAGCTTAGTACTCTAGCTTCCAACGCAGAAGTTAAACTTACATTTTTCTATATATCCGTCAAAGCGTATGATACGTTTTCAATATATCCGTCAAACCGTACTTCCACATTTCTGTTATACTGTAGCTGTGCAACGATTTAGCAATAATTTTCCGGATACAACCTTGAATACTAATTTATACAAATAATCAGTAGCGGATTTAGAAACGTACTTTGGGACGGGTTTCTCTGATTGTTTCATTTTCTAAAATCTCCTAATTTTATTTGGGAGGAGCTTGAAGTTTATGAGTACAGGCATAACTAATACTGTATTTCGTTTCGTTTATATATTTAGCAATAATCTTCCGGATACAACCTTGAAGATCATTTTATACTGAGAATCAGTGGCGGATTTAGAAAAGTATTTTGGGAGGGTTTTTTTCTTACTAATGTTTAGTTTTTCTAAGCATTCGTAATTTTTATTTGACGGCAGCTGAAAGTTTATGAGTAAAGGCATAACTAATAGATATTTCGTTTGTTTTAGACATTCCGTAATTTTGGGGAACAGGCTTCAGTCCGAAAGACCGCCCCCCCTAACCCTCGCAAAACCGTCACTGCTGGTAATTAGTAATAATAACGATTTAAGAACAATAAGAAATGAAGTCAGCCAACTCACAGTACACGCACTATTTCTACTTCATAGATGGAATGAAGAAAAGTTTTGTCAGAATGGTCGAATGCTGAGTTGAATTCCGGACTTCTCGATAGAAGCGCAAAAGCTCCAGTCAATCATGTTTGTTGTGCAGTTGTATTTATCTTAACTTAAATATATTCCGTAGTCCTTTTTTTGTGTGTGTGTGTTGGTGGGGTGGGGAGAGTTCCATAATGATATGAAGGGTGTGAGCCAAGAACATGGTAACTAACAAATTTTCAATTGCTGAGTTACGCAGCATCAGATAGGCAGCAACGCATACCGCTTCGTTTAATCCCTCATGTATAGACTTATGTGAAAAATCAGCTTTCCGACTTTCAAAATGGATTGTGCAGCAGAAAATTTCTAATTTCTTAAAATAGTAAAATTATGGGTTACCATGTTCTTATCTCACACCCTTCATGTTCAATTCCTCTTGTTAAAAATACAGAAAACTTGAGGACTGAATAAACCGTGATGGTGCTTATATAAAACTGTAGAATTTCAAGAATATACAAAACCAAAAGCTCTAGGTGTGCAGCCTTTAAGGTATCATATAAATCTAAGTATTTTTCTTATGTTTTATTTTAATTTTATTTTGTTCCAAAAAGAGGGTATGGAATATTTTGAAGTAAAAATGCTACATAGAATTTTGCTACTTATTTGAGTATTTTTTAAAAAGAAGTATTTACTTTTAGGGTTGGCTGGTTTACACCAGCTGTTTTTCTTTTTTTTTAAATAAACAACTGGTTTAAACCGAAAAAAAATAAAAGGTACGAAAAATGCGAATTCGTGTGAACTTCATGGTGACGTTTCCATACATCAAACCATCTGCATTAGTTTTATTTTCTTTTCACCTTTTAATCAAGGTGTCCCATGTTCAATTCTCGGTCGAACCACAACCCTTCTTTCATGCGTAAACAAAGTAGCGGTTCGGATGTCACTTTAAGCGAAAGTCTTCTCCTTGATCACCTCGGTATTACGTAAGGATGTTAAGCCTGAACATACGAAACGAAACTAAATTGTATATTTCTGCATGCCTGAATGCCTGTTGTTTTATAAAGAAGCCAAGGTTGCTTAAATATACTGATATAAATTGACAAAATTTATCGATTGCCTACGTAGCTTCCAACATTAGCTTGGATTGTACTTTCAATGATATGTACGCACTAAATTTGTAATTTAATACCTCAGTTTTAGCGTACTGATTATGATACGTTGACCTTTAAATTTTACATGCAAAGCAATAACAGGATTTTTTCCGTTATTGTTTTACATTTAGAGTAATGACGGGATTTTCCCGATGGCTAGGGCGGGAGTTTCTCAATTTAAGAAATTTACTGACCGGACTTCTTTAAGCTTATGTGACCTCTTCCAGCATAACCCCGTTGTTGCATAATAACACCAAGGCGAAACAAACTTATTTCTGTCAATATGTAATACAAATACATAAAGCAAAATATCTAAACCCCCAAAAACCTGGTTTAAACCAAAAAAGCCTAGTTTAAACTCCCCCCCAAAACCGGGTTTTTGGCATTTTCAAAAACAACCATGGCTCTTGCCAACCCTGCTTACTTTTGTATGTAGGAGGTTAAAAAAAATCTTACTATATACATTGGTTAATCCTTTGGAATTCATAATGTAAATATGTTGAGAAGTAAACCTGTTTGAAATATCTTTTCGAAATTCATGGTTTATTTTCGAGGTTTTATATTATTATCGGCATCAACCACTAATTAAATGACTTTTTGTGTTGTAGAGAAGCGAAACAAAATCTGGTTTATCAATTTAAAGCAGAATTTTCAAAAAAGCCCAAAATTTCCCAACCAAAAAAGCGAAGCAGAAAAAACCGAGTTTTTTTTCCAAAAAAGCCGTTTTTTTTTTCGAGCCCTTGCATCTCTAATTATTTTACGTGAGAAACCGTTATCACGACTCACTTATCTGCTTTCGATTTCGAGCCATTTTGAAAATCGGCATTTATTTTCGCGTTTCTAAACAGTTGAAAACGGAAAGCCACAAGGTGACTTGTGATAACGGTTCCTCACACAAAATAATCCTATTTGAAGATATCACATAATTACTGTAAAATTAGCGGTATTTTAATTTCGCCGGGATGAAGACTCTTAATAAGTTAAACTCTATTAAAAAAATATTTCTGAAAGTTAAAAAGACAACTGAATTTTGGATTTAACGTCCCATAAATGTGCTCTTTAGCCTAAAAGGAAATGGATGATTCATCAAAATGGATTATTATAAAGTAATTGACAGGATGAAAACACGAGGAAACCCATTGACACAATGTTCTCAATCGTAAACTTACGTGTTCCGGGATCGAACTAGGGACCTCTCTCTTGCACCAGAGGTGAGTGCTGAGTGTAAATACTTTCAATGATGGAATGCAATAAAACAAAACTTTTTTTTTTTTTGGTTTTATACATATGCAGCACGGATAATGATTTTATGTTTCCGTTTCTGCAGAAGTTGAAAAAGAAACAGTGTATAATAATGCATTTGACCTAGTTTTCATTTCCGTACTTTTATTGCTTTACAAGAACGTAACTAATATTCAATTTCAGGAGTTTCAGAATAAGTTCCAAGTATACTTCAGTCATAAATTTCTTTATTTATGGTGATAATTTATCTGAGAATTACTTTCTTTCAAACCTTGAAATTTTAGTTAGATCCATTTATCATGTATCTACTCAGCTATAAATATCTACAACTCACATTTTTTAAAAAAATGATTGTCACTGAAGGAAAAGGAGCATTTCGCGAATTTTTCAATCAATAATGTATTGTACCATAATAAATGATAGAAACGGTTCTTGTGATAAAAGTAAATTTTACAATGTTATTAGCGTTTAACGAACAAAAGAAGTCTAATGGTGTGATATACACCAAACAATAATAGTTCTTATTGAGCTGTATAAAATGATACAGGTGAATACAAATCCTCATACGTACGATTCGAGATTGTTGTGAAAAAATGTAAAGTTAAAAAATTAATATACGATACCAACGCCATCTATCAAGATGAAACTGATAGTGAAATACACTTTCGTGCTTCCATTATGAACAAACGAGATGACAGTGTGCAATATGGTTAATGAGCAGTAGCGGGTCTAGTCCGGGGCCGGGGAGACTTAGGTCCCCTCAGTTTTCTGAGTGATGAAAATAATTGAAGCTATTATCTACATGTTTTTGAAAATTTATCGTTAACTCATATTATACCGATCATAAGGTAGGTTTCCATTTTACATGAATCTTGTAGCTATCATTTAAAAAAATCTTGCAACCAGATCTTTCTATTTACTCTTTACTCATTACAATTTTCTGAAAGCAAGAAAGATATCTCCACCCATGCAGCACTGCACTCTAGTGGATAAATAGTGAACCTACTTATTAAAAACGTGTATTTTGGCGCGCTTCCCTTTCCTGTCCAAAAGATTCCGTTGTTTGGGAAGCGGCGAAACTGGTTTTCTCTTTATGTCAGCGGGAGGGCGATAGCAGGTAGCAAGCAAATCAACCCAGAAAGTTGCACATGATTTAACTCCTTGCAAGATGGAAAAAAGTGTTGTATGCCCCTTTCAAGACTATGTTTACATGGAGAAATATTATAGGATTTCAAGATTTTTTTTTAATGACAGCTTCAAGATTCATGTAAAACGGAAACGCCGTCATATTTTGGGTTCTGGCTGTCCCCGCCCGCCTGTTTTTATCTTCTAGATCCGCCACTGTTAGTGATATGTATAACATTAATGATATATATAAAATTAACATTAACTCTTACTTGAATTATTTTGTTTAATTACAATATTGTCCAAAGATAAAACATATAACAATCGATAGATCCAGCTGAACAAAATGGGACATTTGAGGCTAAATTGTCATGCATTGTTTTCGAGAAAACAACTTTATGTCGCTAAAACTTCATGGTTCGTTGCAAATAATAGTGATATTTTTTATCCAGCTAGACAGATTATTTAATTAGACACTGTATATCTATTGAAAAAAAACGTTACACTGTTAAGTAACAGAATCCATCTACTTCTATTATTATTTGTCTTCTTATAACAGTAAGGCATATACTAATGGTATGGTTCTCAGAGACGGATTTACAACGTAAAAACTGGGGTCCCAGCAGAATCCCCAGACTCATAGGTATATCATGAGTTTACTATAAACTTTCAAAAATATGTAAATAATAGATTCAATTATTCTTGTTACTCAAAAAACTGGAGGGCCTAGGCCCCATGCTAAATTCACCTCTGATGGTTCTGTACTAATGGTAACCAGTTGGTTAAATATTTAATCTTTTCCTAATTACAAATTACAACAAACATGCTGCGAAAATAGCGAAATGTGATATTGCAACGATTAAAAATTGTTTCCTGTTTAGATTATAGTCGTCCCATTGATAATAGTTACGTACTTCCCTTGTTTCAATTTATATATATATATATAATCAAGGTTACAGATCATGCACCTTTTCTTTTATTACACCAACATAACAGCATATAACTGTTACAATATTTTATTAAGAAAATACGACTTTCACATGTGTTTGATATTCATATGAGGTTATATAACAAAGGACATGTAAGTATGCATACTTGGCATACAAAAGATACACATAAAACCCGTTTCCTTTTCGTTTGGATTTTCTGATTTACTTCGAGAAAAAGAAAAAAGAAAGTATTGAAAAATATTATTTAAGTTATATGAGGGAAGTAAAGTGGTATTTGTAAAAGACGTAACTTCAAAGGCCTAAGCGACGTGTATAAGTACTTCCCCATCTCTCTATCTATTTAATCTTGCAGCCGTACAGTATAAAATAATAATCACAAAATATATTGTTGAAATGGGGGTGACTAGGAAATTGCCGTTTAGCTCTCAAACATGTCACATTTCCGTAATATTAGAAGGAAAGAAAGAAAATGTTATGTAATGACAAAATTATTGTTGCATTAATGGAAGTTGTCGGCGTCTTTCAAAGCGGCAGATATTAGTATTCTTAAGCTTTCACTGAGTTTCCAACAAAATGCTACAAAGGAAAGAGTGACAGATGGATATTGATAGTCATAACACTGCGAAGCGATATCTAGTTAAGTTACTTCTCAAAATGTGGCGTATTCCAATAGATATATCCTACTGATCTGAATGAAATGACACGATTCATCATAAATAATCATGCGTAGTTTTCGAAAAAATGGAAAACGAGCTTGTTTTGTAAACATAAACTTTGATGCTGTACGATAACAGTATAAGTGCCTACGATGTAGAGGTCTGCACGGGCTCGGGCCGAGTCCGTGGGCTTAAGGCCGACCCGGCCCACGGGCCGGACTCAGGCCTACAAAGCATATATCACTTCTCGCCCGGGCAGGTCTCGAGCCGTAAATTTTTGATAATACAATCATATTTCTCGGGCCTTTTCGGGCTGAACTTTGTAAATATACTTTACAACGATATTTATTGGACCGTTCATTGTCGAGAACTTTTAAAACACAACTTCAAAATTAAACCTCTAATTGCTATAAATAAAAATGCAATTTTGCGTTCATTGTTAAGTTTCTGTAATTCGGGCTTATTTCGGGGTCATTTGATTATCACACGACCTCGGTCCGGGCTCGGTCCAAAATGTGAAAACCTATTTCGGACTCGGGTCGGGTCTCACATAATAAATTCACGGGCCGAGCCGGGCCCGGGCTAAAAATTCATGCCCGTGCAGACCTCTACTATAATGGAAGCAAAATTGTGATTGGGATTGCAAGTTTGACCACTGTTGGATACATGACGAGAAATTTGTTCGTTGACCAACATACATTTTAAGCTATGTTAGACCAACATAGTTTTCAAGTTTGTGTTTTAAAATTCCCAATTTTCAATCACACCAATCATTATCCTACGTAGAATTTACCACGTGTGCTGCTAGGGCTCACCATAAATTGAACTCAGATCTCCCACGTGAAAGTCAAGAACGATATTTAGCCACAAGGAAACTGAAGAAGATAAGCACGTGTTGCTATTCTTCTACAAACTTACAAACCAATAACTGACATCTTAAAAGAAAGCTACCACGGAGGTCGCGACCTTCGGCGAAGAGTAAACTAATGAACACCATTGTTGTACCGGAAGACTGATCTGCTGTTATGTATGACGAGTACAATACATGTATCCACAAGGAAGTAGAGAGACAAACATTTCAGCCATATCACGCGCAACAAGGTAGAGAAAGAAGAAATCATATATTCCTCTCTCCATATACAGTTACCAACGCATCATGGTGATGGACAAAGGAAAATAACGTAACGATGTAACAATACCCGAAAAACAGTATGTTATTTACAAAATATCGATAAAGTCTTAATTTAATAATGAGTGATTGTCTTACACTGTTCTATGACATTGTTGACTATTATTATTATTAACAATATATTAAGTTGGCTAATTTTAAATATCAGTAAAATGAGAATAATAATAGTTCTCTTCTGTAGAGTGCTCTACACTGTAAAAATGAGGTGTTGAAACAACACAAAATCACTACCACTTTAGCGTGTTACTTGTGTGTTAATTCAGCACAAAGCACATCGCCTTCCGAGCATATCAGAAATAACTGGTTACTACCTGAGAGAATTTGCATTGGTATTTATCGTTTAATATAAGCAAAGCTTTGCGAAATATATTTGGCACTTATGCCAAGTAACGAGTAACGTTTTATGATATTTGTAATCGGTCACAATAATATTGTTGTAAACCTGTGAATCGTCTGACAACAATTACATAGGCAACAGTTCTGCCATCTTCTGTTCATACGCGCTAAGACACAAGAATAACACATAAAGAAAATAGATGGAAGCATAGCTATCTGTGTAACTGTTGTCATATGATTCACAGGTTTACAACAATATTATTGTTACCGATTGCAGAAAACATAGAATGTTATTAGTTACTTGCCATAAATGCGAAACATATTTCGCAAAGCTTTGCTCATACTAAATATTAAAAAACAACGCCAATACTCGCAGCCAGTGACGATGTATTCTGATATACTCTGAAGACGATGTGCTTTGTGTTGAATTGACACACAAGTAACACGTTAAAGTGGTAGTCATTTTGTGTTGTTTCAACACCTCTTTTTTTGCTGTGTATGTTTTGCACATAAGTTGTCCGTAGGAAGTAAGTATATTCCATTCGATTTTAGTATCCTATTATTTATTAATCTAAAAGATAATTGCTTCTTGGAGATTGCAATTAGTTATTGAAAATTTCTTAAATAGCATAATATCTTGTTACGGACGTAGCAAAGGGTCATGTTCGAACATGGATAGGAGGACATGTTCGCCCAAAATTTTGGTCAAGGGCAAAATTCGAAAAGGATTAAAAGGGATAAAAAAGGCTGAGGGAAGAGAAAATAAGGAAACTAAAATAGAAAATAATAATCCTAATCAAATCTGCGCTCAGAATTAGTATTACGACAATTGAGTGGAATTTTTTACCCATAGAACAAGTTTCTCCATAGCAGTACTAGATACCCTGGAGTAAATAGATTCTCAATCGGGAATAGGGCACAGTTGTGCTTTTTGGTACGATTATACCGAGTAAATTGACTACTCTATAAGACATAACATTTGCTCCTACAAATGTGGGCGAGTAAATCCAAAATCCGCGTGTAAAATGTGAATTCCTGCAAGACAGGACAATGGTGGGGAGGTTGAAACAGTTATTGTTTACTAATGATTCGAGTGAAGATGATATTATGATGGAATTAGGTGCATTATATGGATCAGAGAAAGAACATTTGTTTAAAAATTACGATGATGTTGAATTTGTATGTTTTCGGTTGAATAAAGATAGTAATTTGTACCTACTGCGCATCATTGACCATGAATTAGAATTTTCCTCTCACATATAATTTATTTCTTGTTTTCTTTGGTGCCATTTCGGTGTAATAACAGGAAATATGTAGTTCGACATTTTTATTAGGCCTATATATTTAAATTTGGATCTTGAATGCCGAATGTGAGTGCGTGATCTTTGGCTATTATTAGTTACTGAGTTTTTCACTCCCAAATATTTGGTATGATGATACTACTTAAGAGAAGGACTGCTTAGAAAAGCACCTCACATTAGGAACACGCTTATACTGAATTTTTAACAGCTGTACAAGACAAGGTTGTATCTAATGTCGAATGCTTTGAACGGTAAGTAAATGTGTGCATATTTGAGTTTTAAACACTTGAATACAAGCTCGATCTCAGTATGAGATGCCTTGCTAAGCAGTCCCTCTCATTACTTACTACCAAATCTAATATTTAAAGGTAAATAACAGTAACTAATAAAATCCAAGATCACGAATTTATATTCAAGGTTCAAACTTAAGTATACGATCAAAAAATATTATCAGCGGTGTTCAGAATCGCATTTTAAGGTAACAAGCAATGCGCTGTATTAAGCGAATGACAAACATCAAACATCTTGTTATTTATATCTGTATTCAAGAAGTAATTTCTTGCGCTAGTAGCCTCCATAGTTTAAACAAGATGAGGTCCTAGTTTACAGGTGATACGAGCTTTCCTTCATATACCAGATATATATCTGGTATCAAGTCGAAACTTAAGAAAATTATATTTTTATATTCTTCTACAAAGTCCAATCTTTCATCTTATATATAAAAGAGAACGTACAAATCCTTTGTTCCCTCATCACGCTAATACGGCTGAACCAATTTCTTTCATTTTTGGGGGGTTATTAGGATTTGGACCCTAGATGGTTTTTATCATATCACTTTAATTTTTAATTACCAGTGTCTTGAGATAATTGACCATTCAAGTGTCCATAACGTACAAATCCTTTGTTAGTTCATCATAGGTAAAAATAAACGTATTTATATGCAACCCGCATGACCGTGTCACTCGGCGGGTTAACATAAATGACAGGCGATATAATGTTAACATTTACTGCAATCTACTATGGTTTTTATCATATCACTTGAAAGCGAAAAAGTAAAAATTATCTAAGTAACAACGTTTATTGCGTTCCGGGGTGACCGCAGCGAAGCGGGGCGGGTTAACATAAATGACAGGCGATATAATGTTAACATTTACTGCAATCTTCTATGGTTTTTATCATATCACTTGAAAGCGAAAAAGTAAAAATTATCTAAGTAACAAAGTTTATTGCGTTCCGGGGTGACCGCAGCGAAGCGGGGTGAACGCTGCTAGTTTAAGATACATATAAAAGTGGGTTGTATATTTTTAAAGTATGATATGTACGAGGATAATTTTTGAAACATTATCAACTCATTTTCCTTCATATCTCTCTCTCTCTCTCTCTCTCTCTCTCTCTCTCTCTCTCTCTCTCTCTCTCTCTCTATATATATATATATATATATATATATATATATATATATATATATATATATATATATATATATATATTATTTTTTTATATTGCTCTGCGAGGTCCCAATCCTTCATTTAAAGTGGATATGAAAGTGCACTTTATATTCCCTAAGTATGATATGTAGGCCTACATGGATAACACATTCATATTATACATGTTAGTGCTAGAGCATTTATCTCTGCCCCGTCGGTTACCTGGTTTGATGCCAGCTCTCGCCAAGTAGACTTTTTGTGGACAAACATTGCATCCGTGTGTTTTCTCGGGGTTCTCCCGTTTCCTCTCACTTTCTTCATTCCACCATTTCGTTCATTATCACCATTGTCGTCACTTTTAACCACGGGAATGTGGGACGTTATGCGCAATAAATAAATGAATGAATAGCCAGTCACAAAAGAGCAGGGTTGATCGAGATTGCTTTACGGTTGCATTTGTCTGCAGACAAAAAGACACTTTGTGTAATCTACACATTATTTGAATACAATATCTGAATAAATACTTCATGAATGTCCGAAATACAATTCCACTATATACAGCCCTCTTGAAATTCTTCAACTTTCAAAATTATTGGTTACTGTTTCGAAGTCAAAGTCCCAATAAACCAAATTATTCCCTTAGATTTAATGGACTCACTAAATAGGCCTGGAGTATTTCTTTCACTCAGTTTTTATATCGGAGAAAAGTATGGTTTTCACTTCTTTGTGCGTCTCTTCAATTCCGTTTCTGTCACAAACGACTTATTTCTTTTCGCTTTTTATACTACAGGCTGGCCCAAAAGTAGGTATACACCCCTGCATTGATCAAGTAGAACATTCTAACCTACAGGTGTATTTGCTTCGGCTATTCCGAGCTTAAGATATAAGTAAAAAGGCATTAAGAACAAATAATAAAGAAGCTAAGTCTACCTAATGGATAACAATAAGAAATGATATAAAAGCAATGAATTAATCAGTACGGGACTTATCCATACTTTTGAGCCACCCTGTATATCACTACAGTTTCAAAATTTTGTTTTCTGTAGTTAAACACTAAGATTAGTTATTTTCTTGGAAGATCTCTTTCTAATATTATGAAAGGTTTATTGTTATTATTATTTCTATTTGTGTTCATCAAATTTTTCAACTTTGATTATTTTTTTTTGTATAACTTCGTATCTTATATATAAAAGAGAACGCACAAATCCTTTGTTCCCTCATCACGCTAATACGGCTGAACCAATTTCTTTCATTTTTGGGGGGTTATTAGGATTTGGACCCTAGATGGTTTTTATCATATCACTTTAATTTTTAATTACCAGTGTCTTGAGATAATTGACCATTCAAGTGTCCATAACGTACAAATCCTTTGTTAGTTCATCATAGGTAAAAATAAACTTATTTATATGCAACCCGCATGACCGTGTCACTCGGCGGGTTAACATAAATGACAGGCGATATAATGTTAACATTTACTGCAATCTACTATGGTTTTTATCATATCACTTGAAAGCGAAAAAGTAAAAATTATCTAAGTAACAAAGTTTATTGCGTTCCGGGGTGACCGCAGCGAAGCGGGGCGGGTTAACATAAATGACAGGCGATATAATGTTAACATTTACTGCAATCTTCTATGGTTTTTATCATATCACTTGAAAGCGAAAAAGTAAAAATTATCTAAGTAACAAAGTTTATTGCGTTCCGGGGTGACCGCAGCGAAGCGGGGTGAACGCTGCTAGTCTTTAATAAGCTCCCTCGTACTTTTATGGTTAGTGTATATTATATGCCTTCGGCGTGGATGACGCAGGTTCAATCTCCGGTGAGAGCTTATGGGGTTCGAATCTCATGTTTAGCTATAGCTTCACATCTCATATAGCCTCGGTGCTGAATGGAACGCTAAAACTCCAAGTCAACTTACCAATTATATACTTAATATTTACTGTATATAATCAATGCATAGCTCAGATAAAGTGAAGAATTTTGCACGATTTTTTCATTACAATTTCAATTCCATTTCAATTACAATTCATTACATTGTAGTAGTATATTAGAAAAAAATACATGCAACCATTTACGTGGGTGGAGAGTCTTTCCCCTCCTCCCAAATGTGTTTAGTAGTTATGTATGGCGCGATGAGTGGGCAAACATAGTGACATATAGTTTTATTTACTGAGATTAAAGATATAAAATCTGATTACGAAATGAAAAATGTTTCCCCAGCTTATATCATGTAAGAAGAAAAGAAGTGTATTCTAACACTGTTAGCCAATTATAATAACAAAATTAGATTTGAATTTAAGAAATACTCCCTTGGTTCCTCTTCAATTCTCCATAAAAAAAAAAGTACAGTATATACAAGGTATTACAAAAATGTATCACAGTATTTTGGGAACAGAATTCTCCCATTAAAATAAGAAAAAAAAAAGTTCATATGGACCTGTGCTCAAAAGTGGATAGTTTTAAAGTTATAGGGTGCGTGAAACAAGTGAACTTCAAAAGTTCATAACTCCATTACTATGTGATCTATTGTAGTCGATTCAAGACAGCACTGAGAAACTGGTATGTGAACTATCGAAATATCAATGTTTAAGAATCCTCTAGTACTTGCTCACATATTTTTAGAGAGGTAGGTGGAGAGTGATCAAGTACTCCCAAAAAGCCTCTCTAAAAATGATTGTCCAAGTACCGGAAGTTCTGAAAGATGGATATTTGTGTAGTTCACGTACTAGTTCCTCAGTGATGTCTTGACCCGACTACGATAGGTCCCATAGTAGTGGAGGTATGAACTTTTAAAGTTTACTTATTTCACATTTTCGGCACCCTATAACTCCGAAATTATCTATTTTTGAGCACTGGTCCATATGAACTTTTTTTCTTATTTTGATGTGGGAAATCTGTTCCCAAAAAATTCTGACACATTTTTGTAACACCCTCTATACATATGTACTGTATTTTTGTAGGGTAAACAAAATTACTCTTATAGAGTAAATATTGGAAAGAAATAAAGGCCTCTCTCTATATATATATCCGGAACTAGAATACATCCATATAGAGAAAATCAAATACTAGGGATGCGCACGAGAAGATTTGAGACTGTCTCGACTAGAAAATGTGCTGTAAAAGTGATGTCTCGACTCGAAAAATATATATTTTTCTATTGGAAGAGCTGTGTCTCGACTCGAATTTTGTCAGGAAAACTCTGTCTCGACTTGACTCGAACGCATCCCTATCAAATACGCTTTAGCAAAGAGATTCGTCATAGTTCATATTGGTTCTAGACTTCTCAAGTTAATAGTCCGTTTCTTTTCTTTTCTTTTTTTGGTAAGAAATGAATCTTGTACTTACCATATTAAAAGGTTTCTTTGAAGTCTTAAGGTCTATCTTTTTTTTTCTCCCTCCGTATCGTTTGAAAGACAATGATTTTTTCCTAGCTCAGCTTCTTGATATGTGCCTTACTAACTAGAGAGAGCGGAAGTTTTCTTTGGCCGATAGTCATGAAGTAAAACGCAATTAAGATCTACCTCATTAAAAAAAATGAAGTTAATGGTAAAATCGGACATCATGTACAATAGTCATGATGACCAATTTCACAGTATATTTACACTAGTAACCCGTTAGCTATTTTGACCTATCTATTATGGCACTAATTATTCATAGTTTATATGGTGTTACAATCATGTGACTTATTTTTATGTGCCAGAACTAATTAATTGTAGAATGAATTAATGACCCGCTGATGATTAGATGTGATCAATGTCTGGATATAAAAAAAAAAACTGATATTTCATAGGATCTTAACTTTAGATGCATACTTTAGTGTGTGGCGGTGAAATTGAAAGTGTGCTAAAACAAAAGGCGGCAAAGCTTAACATCATAATGCAAACTTCATTCTTGCATAGCGCTATCAAGATGGATGTAAGTGAAAGAGCTCTTTTCCGCTGGTATTTAAGCGGAGAAAGTGAACTTCAAGTACACAATGTTTGTGCACGTATGCAATGCATTAGGTAGCTCAAAACAGAAAGAAAAGAAGTAACAGAGTTGCCAAGTATTGCTTCCTATCTTGGTTTCCGGTTGAAGTTTTTAATATCAAAATATTAGAAGTATCCTTAAGAGGCCTAATCACTGCGAAATTAAAATACCGCTAATTTTACAGTAATTATATGATATCTTCAAATAGATAAAAGATAATCGAAATGTGGAACAAGAGCAGCGTCCTAGACAATATTATTTTGCACGAGGTAGCGTTATCGCGAATCACCTAGTAGCTTTCCGTTTGCAGTCATTTAGAAACGCGAAAATAAATATCGATTTTCTAAATGGCTGGAAATCGAAAGCAGATAAGTGAGTGGTGATAACGATATCTCATGTAAAATAATGTTGTCTAGGGCTCTCTTGTTCCACATTTCGATTATCTTTTATCTATTTGAAGATATCTCATAATTACTGTAAAATTAGAGGTATTTTAATTTCGCAGTGACGGGGGCCTCTTAAGTAATCAAGAACAAGAAATATTTTCAATTTAAGTCTAAAATAATGAGTGGACAAGATTTAAAATTAAAGTTTGAGAATATTATGATTTCTTTTGTGTATCTCATTAAATATACATATGCTGTCCTCTTACTATTGTCATAATGAAAGGCTTAATGGAGGTATATTTTAGTAATAGTTTCACCTTAATAGATGATGTGTTATTGAACTTGTGATTGTTGAGCCACGCGTGAGATTTTTTGCTCAAAACAATTCGTTTTTCTCGATAACTACGCATAAGGGCTTACCTTTCAGGCATGCCATTCGGACATGTCTGTGATCGCATCACAGAAAAACAACCGAATCATTTAGAATTAATATTTTTAAAGTATTAGCATCTATTTCAAACTGGGTTATTTTGCATAAAATCAGTACCAAAAATAGAGTGGAGAGGGATTCAAAATTTATGCCAAAAGTAGAAGATCCCAGGAGACCTTTAAGCTATGAAGTTAAAACTCGGAATATAAATTTCTCATTAAAAATAAGTAGACACCTATCACATATGTTTTAGAAAATTTCGCTTTTAAGAGGGTATTAAGGGAGGCGTATTTATATAGTTTGTTTCTCCGCACTCAAATCAACGTTCGTTGGCACGGTGGCTCAGTGATAGAGCGCTATCCTCTGATACGTGGGGCCGCTGGTTCGATCCAAATAAGTTTGTGGTGGACAACATCGTGTCCATTGATTTTCTCAAGGTATTCTTGTTTCCTTCCACATTCTCATTCCACCAATTTTTCAGTCACCATTCACTTGCCTTAATCATCTGCCTTCCTTAGCCTAAAGGGCATAAACGTAAGACGTTAAATTGAAGGATTTAATTTCATTTTTAAATCGACGTTATCTGTCTCATTGTCATGTGAAAACGGTTAAACCATTTGAAATTTCTTTATGAATATAGTTAGCACCTACTACAAGTTTTAACACAGTATTTTCATCAAAATGTGCATTCTAAGTGGGGGTTCAAACTTTTTTTGGCAAAAATAGAATACTTCACGAGCTCCTCAAGCAAGGTGGGTGAAACTCGAAATATAAACTCCTTATAAAAATAGTAAGTTGAAATGTGTCCAAGCAATTTCGAAAATTCCACCTAGAAAGAAGAAAGGAGCTAATTTCTATAATATACTTTCGTTTCCACTATTGTATTCATAACATGGCAAAAGTGAGGAAATAGTTGAACCGTTTAAAATGATCTTTTGCATATAGTTTATCTGAGGTTTGCATTAGCAATTGGGTTGATCTGAAGTTCCATCATTACACTTTGACTGAAATGTGTATCCCAAGAAATGTGTAACTTTTCGCAAAGAATAATTGCTGCGTTATTTGGAATGAGATTATTTTTGAGGCATGGCATAAATATGCGTTAGATTTGGCATAAGTAATGTTGTGGTTGAACCATTTTTCTGTTTAGTTTGTTATTTAATCTCTCTAATTGCTGGCAAAAACATTAGAGACAATTGCTTTATCTAGTTTTATCAGTTCAAAATTATTTTTGTCAGTCCACTTCTACTCCAGGAGCGGATCCAGGGAGTGATCAGGGCAATCGCCCCCCCCCCCCCGGCCAGAAACGGAAACTTTCTTATTTTATATATTAATAAAACCCATCCCAGAGTTTGGAAGCTCTTAAAAGTAGCTCTAAGTAGCAGTATTACAACCCACTTTCCTCCCAGGAGTCCGTCCTGAATCCGCTCCTGTTCTACTCAATGCAAAATAGCACGATTTTCAGGACCAGATTAGGTTAGTTAATATAGCTGGTTGGTTGAAAAACACGATACAAGTTTCTATTGAAAGATTATTTCTCATCACCGGTGACAATTCTGGAAGAAATGGTTCACTTTATCGTCTAGCCATCAACGATATGCAGATTTTTTATTATTGACCTTTGTTTGTATTCAATAAATTTTGTAAAACTCAAGTATCTAGACTTTCTATTTCGCACCGTCACAGTATGTTGGTCATTTCTTATATAGGCCCTAGCACCTTTAATTTGATTCAACCAGTGATCTTAAAGAATCTTTATCGATTTCATCAGGTCGCCTATAAGTTAGTTTAAAATAACATTCTTAATTGATGTCGATAGTCCGTATTGACTTTCAAAACGTCCTCAACTTAGGAGAAGGAAGAGAAGGAAGATATATATCCGTTTCAAGAGTAGAATCCGTTTTTATTTTGAAGGTAAAGTACGGACCCTCACCCTACCCTATGAATTTTGATATCTGCGTAGTAATAGTAATTCAGATGTAAGTAACAATATTAAGAATTAAACTACATCAATTATTTATGTTATAAGCTTACAGCATACAGTATACAAGGCCTGTATTTTAAGTAATCACAATATTCCTGGCCTGGCTATACGTTAGAACGCGCTGGGGCCGTTGGCCACGGCGCTGGGACCGGTTGGAGTTGGTAGTGGGGGGTGGACCTTGAAAGCGCTCCAAGCGACAGTCGCCTGCTGGCTTCCGTTGAGCGTTGAGGCATGATCATGCGCCACGTGGACGTCTGCAAAGAAGTGTGTGCAAGACCAAAAATGCAGCAAAGCATTGAACAGCGTTACACAATCAAATTTTGTGTTCATCTTGGAGAATCTGGTGCATCAACACTGGAAATGATTTGGTAAGCGTACGGCAGTGAAAGTTTATCACAAGCACAAGATTTTAGGTAGCACAAAATGTTCAAAGAAAGCCGGGAGATTGTAGAGGACGAACCCCGTGCAGGTCGCCCGTCAACCTCAAGAACGGAGACAACGAACAACGTGTGCGAGATTTGCTCAACTCGGACCGGCGTTTAAGTGTTCGTTTTATCGCGGATACGCTAGAAATCGATAAAATGGTTGTTCACAAAATCACCACTGAGAATCTTGGAATGAGGAAGATTTGCGCCAAGCTCGTCATGAAAGTTTTGACGAACGAACAAATGCAAATCTATGAGGCCGTTTCTAAAGATCTTTTGGAACGCATTGAAAAAAAAACTAAGTTTTTGAACAATGTCATTACCGGAGATGGCAGTTGGATCTTCGAGTACGACCCTGAAACAAAACGGCAGAGCACACTCCGCAGTCGCCTCGACAAAAATGCTATATCGAAGTCCAGAATCAAAGCATTGTTGATTGTGTTTTTGGACAAGAAAGGTGTGGTTCACTTGGAATTTGAGCCTGAAGGACAGACAGCCAATGGCGCATTCTACGTGGAAGTGTTAAAAAGACTGACAAGATGGGACAACCGAGTGCGACCAGAAATTGCTGCAGATTGGAAGGTCCATAACGACAATGCGCCATGATACACCTGCTTCCTGGTTACAGAGTACCTGACGAAAACTGGAATCACAACGATTCCTCAGCCTCCCTACAGCTCCGACCTTGCTCCTGCAGACTTTTTCCTCTTTCCCAGAGTGAAAAAAGCTCTCAAATGACACCACCACGGAACCCTGGATGCTGTCAAAACGGCTTGCACGCGTGCACTAAAGGCTGTTCCTGTTGCTGACTTTCAGGGAGTGTACGACGCGTGGAAAAGTCGCCTGCAGAAAGGTGTTGATGCTCAAGGATCATACTTGAAGGCTACTAAAGGTTTGTAGAGAGAATTGTAACAAATTTTGTTTTCAGGATTTAGTCTTATTGCTTAAAATACAAACCCTGTATATACATACAGGGGTTCATGGCATTATTTATGTCTTTATAAACCATGAGTTGTAAATAATGCCCTGGACCCCTAAATTTGTTCCACGGACCCCTACTGATCTGGAGAGTTAAGTAACACAAACGACATTACCTTAGGTGACCACGTCGAAAACAAACAAGGAGAAGCGTGGATATATGTAATTTTTCAGCAAGAAGTGCAACCAAAACTGTAACCTGAAAACTACTATGCCCGGTAACGAAACGTAGTGTTTCTAATATGAGTAATTAACAAAGTGCCTGTGTTTGATTTGGAAGAGCCAAGTGTCCCTAAAACTCAAAATAATAGAATTGCAGAAGTCATATGTTAAGATGTTGTTGATTACGTTCTTCGAGTGTGTGTGTGTGTAAGGGGAGGGCGTGATTTATAAAGAATTTGTTTCAAATGGACAGACAAGCACAGTGAATTTCTACCTTGGGGTTTTGAAACATCTTTAGATATGAATTCGATGGATGCACCTACAATGCCTACAGGATGCATAATCCCTTTCGATTGACAATGTGCCAAGTCACTGGCATTTGTTTGTCCATTAGATTTTTGTTCTCCAGTACGATCGTTCTTTTAGATCAATAATTCATTCTCCTCCTCTGTCTACTGATTACTTCCTATTCCTGAAACAGAAATTTACGGTTGAATGGGACTAAGTTTGATGCTGTTACCTACATTCAAAGAGATTCAAATGGATGACATTCATAAGTTCTAAGGTGCAGAAGTTCTAAAAAACCTTAGTACAAGTTCTTAATTTTAGGTCTTATGCAGCTTAGGACTTCTCAACTTCAAAGTTTGTGCACTTATGTAACTTTTAGGATTTGTGCAGTTGTATGACTTTTAGCACTTCTGCTGTCACATAGCTTTTAAGACGTCTGCATCTCACCGCTATTAATATCAAATACTCAAAAGTACCGATATTTTGACGAGCTGTATGAGCGTTCACTGTATTGAAGCACAAGGAACGTATTTTGAATAATATACATCCCAAAAGTATTACTGCAAGTGCGGCTCTTGTATCATCATTCTAACCTGGAAAATTATGGTGCATACTTGAAGCATTGTGCCAAATAACACTGAGAAACATTTTGGACACTTCTGAGTTACCAGTGAGATTACAAAACATGACTGACATATAGGGCTACCAAAAGACCCTCTCGTCGTTGCCCAAGAGCACGCTCGCAGACTCTGAGCGGAGAGTTGCTATGAAGCATATTTTAGTTTTTGTCGTTTTCACTGAAATATGCCGTACAGAGTAATTCAGGTTAATGCTTTGATTATTGCCAGTAACGGACACAGAATTTTGGTAATGTGGATTCTCTTTGGAGACGGACTAGAGAAAGAAAATAATAATAATAATAAAAAAAATGCTAACATGTATGAAATATGTATGTTTATGCATATATTTAAAGAAACGATACATGGGTAGGAGTGTACCTGTAAACTAAGGATTGAAGGAGCTATTGAAGGAAATATCTGAGAAAATCTACGTGTGTAAGAGGACAAGATATTTTACATTGACATTCTTCTGTTGAATAGAACCACTCCTTTGAATTCTTCAATGGCGTCTTTAAAATTTATGTTTATTTAAATCGACTTCTCAACAGAAAACAACATGACAGAGCAATATGAGCTAAACACGGAGAAGAAGAGACAATCAAAACTGAATGAATTGTATGAAAATGAAGACTGGAGCAGTGTTACCAGATCTGAAGATTAAAAAGTAGCGAGTTTGTGCTTTAAAAGTAGCGAATTTAAACTATTTGTAGCCCAAACATAAAAATGAATTATGTCAGGTGTCTGGGTTGGAATTACGTCACATATCTGGGTTGGCAACGTCGAGCGGCAAGCGCAGTTTCGATCTGTTAGCGGTGGTGTGTTACGGCAAAGTCTAAAATACATCACAAACAGTAGGACTGTTTTATGATGGAACTAGGCAGACAGTGATAGTATGAAATAAGTGACCTTTCTGATTTCCAAGGAGATAGGGTGAGTTCGCCAATAGTCGACCGCCATCCAATAGTCGACCATTTTTGCTTACTATTGTGTATATAAAATATATCTAATGGTCTTTTGGAGCGGAAAGTGATTCGCGATAAAGTTTGCATCATATACCACCAATGACAATCATTGTTTCCCTCTCCTTTGGCCAGCTGGTCGTCTTTCACCGATAAATTTCGACGTATCTGTAGAATTACGACTCAGTTGCACAGTTTACGACAGTGTGTAATGAGAATCTTGTGCACCTGTTGTTTTTCGTTTTTCTGAGGATATAGATAGTACGTGAGGTAAGAAATGTTTTCGTTACAAAACTAAGTTATTCTAGAAGCTGTACAGTATAATTTGTCAATAACTGGAAAGTATTAAATTAAAAAATAAATTTTAAAATGTGGTCGGAATTTGGCATTTTTTCTTTCCCATGCAAACCAATTGTCGACCAAGGGTGGTCGATTATTGGATTATTTGAGAGGGCGCCAAATTGCTTCAAATTATTTCCTGTTTGGTATTAAGGTCTGTTTTTCAACATGCATGTATAAAATTTTTGATTTCGTGACATATTCTAAAAATCTACCGCCTCTTACTCGTGTTGGTCGACTATTGAAATATTTCTTGCCACCTGTCGACCGCACTGTTTCATACTATGTTTCGGGTTTTGCTGACTGGAATTTATTCAGTAACTTAGTTGAAAGTTTCTTTTTATGACGATCTACTATTTCAATGTGAAACCAAGTTTTCTTTTTCTTTTTTTTTTACACGAGAACAAGAAGCCCTCCTCGCTGGTCTAATGGGTAGCACCCGTGCCTTTGGTGCTCTGTGTCCCTGGTTCAATTCGAAGCAGGAGAGCATAGAACGAATTAAAGCGGTTCGAATATTACTATAAACTGTAGGTCCACGTCTTTACATAGTCTCGATGCTAAGAAGGGACGTTAAACCATAATAAACAAAGAAATAAGCAAATAAACGAGAACAAGAAGGGTTTCCTGTACGTCTACCACGTCTCCCTGAATGTGAGAAATAATAATAATTTCTTGGAGGCATGTACCAGACACGTTGTCCAGTGCCTAGCCCATGGGCGGCGATTAGGGGGGGCAAGAGGGGGCAGTTGCCCCCCCACTTTTTTGAAGAGACGCCCTAATTTATATAATTTCATTTGGAAATGTAAACAGGGTGTCTACACAATTTGGAGAAAGGATCTTTGACTTTTCCCTGACTTTCCATGACGAAAGTTCCAGATTTCCCTGACCCCTAAATAACTTAAAAATATAGAAAAAAAAAAGAAAGAAACTCAAGCCTCCACACTCCCCATAGTTGGCCTTGTTCTCTTCCACTTCTGTTTCTTTCTTTTTTTCAATTTCTTTCCAAAGGAATGTAAATTTACAAACATATGCATTAGGCCGATATTGATTAGGCCTAAATATTACACAAAATGTAAAGTTACAAACGAAAGTGTGCAGTATACAGAGTACTTAAGATATGAAAAAATACACATTATATGCTTACACATTATAATGCCAATTACACAGCATTATAATATTGCCTATAGTAATAAACAGTTCATATATGATTTTACTGATTATTAAAAAAATACACACAGACACATATACTTTTGCTGAGACAGCTGTTAAATGCAACACATTTAGAAATTTGTTTTCATCCTTCCTAGCATAGTTTTCTTCTCATTGATCTGAATATCCTTCTTGATATCTCCGCAGTTTAATTTTATTTTCTTCTTCCTCCAGCTCCTTTAGTTGTTGCTGAATCTTCCGTTTCTCTCTCCTCTTCTCGTCTCCAGCATTTATTTCTCTTTTCTTTTCCAGATACACATGGTATTGTCTCATTGAACTTCTCACTGAATTTATCATACCTCTTGTAATTATTAATCCCGATGATCCAGCTATTCTCATCACATATGACCCGTTGAGCCACCAGAGATTCTTCTTGTAAGTTGTCAACAATGGGAATTTTATTTATTGTGAAACCACTTTCAAAAAATGCGTTTCCGTGAAAGAAGATAAAACACAATTTCATAACTGCCCGTAAGTCAACGAAGTTCTTCCCATTTCCTAAGACTAAGTAAAAAAACTCATCAAGTCTAATACAATCTCTATCATTGGCTTTGAATTCATTCGAGTGTTCTTTAAATTCTTCATTCTGAGCTTTTACTGTGAGCTGGAGATAATATTTCTTCGCGTTCTCAGCCACTTGTTCAGATATCCTCTTGGCACCATGCAATTCTTCTAGAAAAGCGTCTACTCTTTTGAGCAAATATGCCAGGATGCAGTTAGATATGTGTTTTTCGCAGAAAATTAGTTTCAACAACTATATCAGAGAACACTACATTTTGCATCCAGTAACAGTAAAGAAGTCAACCCTATTTCATAAATTCAGTAATTGAACATCGGACCTAAATCGATTTTTCCCTGACTTTCCCTGACCAATCTGCCATTTCCCTGACTTCACCTGACACATTTTACTTTTCTGACCTTTCACTGACTTCCACTTATTTACAAGAATGTGAACACCCTGGTAAAGGTTTTGTATGTGTTATTGGTTCATACAAAAAAAATAAATAAATAAATAAAAAATAAAAAAATGGTGCCATATGATATTTGCCGTTGTGTGAGTACGTATTGGATATTTGTCTTCCCGTGGAGTTAAGAAAGCTACAGGAATTGTGTTTTAATTGCAATTCAAAGCAGTTAATATTGCAATTGCATATTTCCTTAAATGTCATAGCATATGCTTGCAGTACTTACTGTATTTCATTTTCTAAGAGTAAAAACATTCATTTAATGGCATGTGTGGAATTAAAAGTATAAGTTGTTCATTAATTGTCAGTTTTAATATAATTTCTGCAAAACAAACATCATTATTCATTACTATGATTAATATTATCCTTTCTATTTATTTGTTTTGCAAATTTGTTATTAAATAATCTGATCACACAATTTTCAAGACAGAATTGTAAGATATTCATGAGCAAGGAATCAAATCTCTTCTTGTACTTTCGTTGTTTAAGAGTATAAAGGGCTAGGTACCTACCTGTATTGCTCTTACGAATTTACTTAATAAAACAGAAATACGATATACGGAATTTTAAGTGAAAAAGATATTATCCTATTAGTTATGCAACCTTTCATCAACCATTGTTAGAAACAACCAGGAAATCTAACATTGATATACAAGTGTTAAGATCATGTTTGCCTCCCCACTTTTAACGTCCAACCGCCGCCACTGGCCTAGCCTGCTGGATTACGAATTGGGAATGGAGAGATGTGCGGGTTGAAACCCCAATGCCGGCCCTTCTGACAGGTTTCTTAGGGGTTTTATCAGTTATACCAGGCGAATGTCATGATGTTACCTACATAATAGGCTCTGGCCGACACCTTTCCTCATCCTTCTCCCTCCCTATCCCGTCCTGTGCCACAAATGCTTAAAGGACATAAATAAATTCAACAAAATTCAAGTAAGTGTTAAAGTATGCTGCTTTGTAATAAAGACCTGGGTTCAATTTTCCATGGGAATACAATTGGTTCGGAGTTCACGTTAAACTCTAGGTCTCACGTCCTTGGGACGTCATCATCATCCGATTAATGGCAATAAAAAATATCGATTCACTCGGCTCAGGTTTTTTCAGGTCAGAACCTGCTTTCGGGAAGAACACTGAAATATTAAGATTATCAATATTGAAAAACAACTTTTGTTAATATATTCTTGATTACTTCTGCTTTATAATATAGTAATGCATTTTGTTGTTAGAAATATGGCGAAGCATTTTTAATTTTATGTATTTTTGACAGATAGCATGGCTCCGGGGTATAAAAGAAAATTTTTCCGCTATTTGGAATTTGATATGCAGTGCGCCTTAGAAGCTGTAAGAACAAAACAACTTTCAGTTCGTGAGGCCTGTAAAAGGTTTGGTATGCCAAAGACACCAGTTTTAGACAAATTACATGGACGGGTACCAGAAACAACTGGGAAAATGGGACGCTGTACTTATCTCAGTGAAACAGAAGAAGAAGCCCTTGCAAACTGGCTTATTGAACTTTCTCAACGTGGTTTCCCCAGAAAGAAGCATAACCTCTTAAATTCAGTACAGAAAATAGTTTTAGACGACAAACGCAAAACACCATTTAAAAACAACAGACCTGGGCAGAAATGGTATGCATCTTTCTTGAAGAGACATCCAAATATTGCAGTGAGGACAGCTGAGCCTATCAATGTCTGCCGAAGTTTCGTAAAAGAAGAATATATACGTTCGTGGTTTCATGATCTTAAGACCTACCTCACCAGTACGAACAATCTTTCCATTCTAGAAGATCCACGTAGAATTTTTAATGCGGATGAATCTTCTTTTCAGTTGTGCCCATCATCTGGAAAAATTTTGGGACCAAAAGGCTGGAAGAATATTTATGAGGTTTAAGATAAGGAAAAGGAAACCCTTACTTTTCTAGGAACATTTAGTGCTTCGGGAGAAACCGTTGGTCCAATGATCGTTTATCCATACAAGTCGCGAGTACCCAGAGATATTGTGTCCAATATTCCCTCTTCGATTGTGATAGGACGATCCGAATCTGGCTGGATGATTAGTGAGACATTCTTTGAGTGGGTCGCCAATGGTTTCAATAAATGGCTATTAGATCACGATGTACCTAAGCCTGTAATACTTTTCATCGATGGTCACAAAACTCACTTAACTTGTGAAGTAAGCAAATTTTGTGACAACAACGAGATCATATTGTATGCCCTGTACCCTCATGCAACACACATCTTGCAACCATGCGATGTATCCGTCTTTAAGGCGTTAAAAACAAATGGAAATTCGTTGTACGCAGCTATCTAACGGAAAATAATTTATCTTCTATTACAAGAGTTCAGTTTGCACCACTTATTGCAAAGGTCCTAGCAACAGCAGCACACCGTCAAACAATAAAGAATGGGTTTCGCAAATGTGGACTGTATCCTTTTAATCAGGACGCTGTTGACTACACAAAATGCATCAAGAGTGTATGTGAAAACATAGAAAGTACTTCCACTCAGCCAAATGTTAGTGAAGAAGACCTTCGTACTGCAGAAAAGTTATTACTGTGTACAAGGATGAACTTCAAAAGGCTGCGGTTGACTTCAACGCAGTTCTTGAAGTTTTGAAACTTCCAGCAGAAAAGCCGATGGACGAAGCACTACAAACTGATGATAAAAAGTGCCAACTTACCATTATATGACGAAGTTGCAGTTGGTGAAATCCCTGTAGTTGATGACAACAATGAACACTTGTCTCAAGCTACTCTCCCTGTTGGAAAGGATTTACTAAATGATCTTCTCCAGTCATTGGCTGTTGAAGCCAATCCAAGTGCAACAACTGAAAACAGAGTGAATATAACATCTATTCTACCAACGATACCTGAGGAATTCGACGTCATTGCAGCACAAGAGAAAGATCAAATCAGTATTGTGCCAAACAAAGAATCAGTTATGTCCACCAATATATATATAACGCCAAGTTTTAAAAAGCATCTGTTCTGGCCTAAGAGTCCAGTCAAAAAGCCTAAGAATAAGGTAGAGAAGATACCGTTTGCAATTAGCTCAGAAGAATATCGCCGCGCACTGACTGCAAAACAAGAACAGAAGAAACTAGAGGAGGAAAAGAAACGCAAAAGGGATGAAAGAACAGCGAAAAAGAGCAACAAACTGGAAATCCAAAGAAACGATCGAAGAAGACGACCACTGCTGTTGTAGAAGAACATCACAATGAAGAAGATACAATTGATTACGGCGATGGAGCTATATGCGCAGGATGTGGAGTGATAATAAACGATTTTGCTTTGGAAAGTGAGGATAAACCAGTGAGTTGCGATCAATGTGATAAATGGTTTCATCTTCGGTGTACCGAATTATCTATATATATAAAAGAGAACGTACAAATCCTTTGTTAGCTCATCACGCTAATACGGCTGAACCAATTTCTTTCATTTTTGGGGGGTTATTAAGATTTGGACCCTAGATGGTTTTTATCATATCACTTTAATTTTCAATTACCAGTGTCTTGAGATAATTGACCATTCAAGTGTCCATAACGTACAAATCCTTTGTTAGCTCATCATAGGTAAATCTAACCGTATTTATATGCAACCCACATGACCGTGTCACTCGGCGGGTTAACATAAATGACAGGCGATATAATGTTAACCATTTACTGCAATCTTCTATGGTTTTTATCATATCACTTGAAAGCGAAAAGTAAAAATTATCTAAGTAACAAAGTTTATTGCGTTCCGGGGTGACCCAGCGAAGCGGGGTGAACGCTGCTAGTCTGGGTATAAATGGGAAGAACTTGCAGATAAGCAGTTCCTGTGCGCAGATTGTACCATATAAATGATTTGAATAAACAATTAGGAACTTACTGTTATTATATGAAAAGATAGCTCAATGTGCTCAAGTACTGAAAAGAGAAACCTAACACGGGAGAGAAACTCTTATCATATTTGAGACGATAACTCAACATGCTGAAGTAATAAAGGAAAGAAATCTTATCATATATGAGAAGACAACTCGATGTGCTCAAGTAACAAAGGAGAGAAACCGATCATATATGAGAAAATAACTCGATGTGCTGAAGTAACACAGGAGAGAAACCCTTATCATACATGAGAAGATAACTCGAAGTGCTCAAATAACAGAGGAGAGAAACCTTAACATTATGAGGAAAATAACTCGATGTGCTCAAGTAACACATGAGAGAAGCCTTATGACATGAGAAGATAACTCGATGTGCTCAAGTGACACAGGAGAGAAACCTAACACCGGAAAGAAACATATTTCACACAGGAGAAAAGTGAACACTTAGGATTTTCTAAATTATTAGAGACTCGTACTTTGTTTAGGATTTGTAAAACCGTAATATAAGTGATAAGAAACGTGTGCATATAACACAGGAGAGAAGTCTTGTTTCACGTGGAAGATCTATTTAATATTCAAATCCATTATTCCAAATAAAATAGCTATGTATCAAATTCTAATAGCGTGATTCTTTCATTTATAATCACTAAGGAGAAAACCTTAATGAAAATTAAATAAAATCTATACAATCATTTGTCAAGTTCAAATCTCGTGAATAATACAATTTCGAAATATCACCTAAGGCAATCAATTACTTCTACGTGATAGAAACGATAGAAATTGCGCGCGGTCGACTAATAGTATGAAAGCGGTCGACTACTGAGCGATGACGGTCGACAAGTGGGAATTTTGATGAGTTTTCGTAAAATGTATTTTTATATCACTGCAAAATTTTAAAAGTGAGCAGTTAACACACGGCATGGTACAAAAGAACCCAAATAAAGCAAATAATTCACTTTTGTCAAATACTATGAAATCATCACGCTTTATAAGTGCTTAGAAGTAGATTTTTTTTCAGCGGTTGACTATTGGCGACTCACCCTATGTTTGCTTAATTCAGTTTTGTGAGCTCTGAAAAACACTTTACAACGTTTACAGTATGATCTTTAACTGACATTCCTCATTTCTTTATTTGCTATTTTTTTTTATCTGGGAGCCATGAATTTTGGAAGTTTTTATTGTATCTTCACTTACTTCTTAAGTTAATATGGATAATACAGTAAAACAATTAAATTTGTGATGTTGACATTTATACAGCTCCGTACAACTATTAGACCTACACATTATCAACATGCACGGCAGTGCATGGCAGCCAAGTTCCGCGAAGAAAATGAAAACTGGTCTGCACTGCCGTAAGCATATTATACACGAACAAGAGTTTTGGGTAAAATCGCCGATTTCGAGGCTTTGTATAAACGATTCTATTAAGGGTAGAAACATGAAATTCAGAGTGTAAGGAGATATCCCACAGATGTACTCATATACCAAATTTCACATTCCCATCTTCAACCATATTCGAGTACTGGACCCCCAAAATATGCAGTTTTCAGGCTCACTGACTCACTGACTCACTCATCAAATTGATTAGGTACTTTCCAATGAGATAGAGACGTGAAACTTTGCATAAAGGTACCCTATAACGACTTGAGTATGGAAAAAGTCCAAAATCTGAGGAATGTGCTATGGGAATTTTTTTATGGGCAAAAAACTGTCCTCAGGCAGGAAAAAAATCGTTTCATTCACTCACTCATCAAATTGATTAGGTACCTCCCAATGAGACAGAGACGTGAAACTCTGCACAAAGGTACCTTATAATGACTTGTGTTCGGAAAAAGTCCGAAATCTGAGGAATGTTCTATGGGAAAGTTTTTATAGGCAAAAAACTGTCCTTAGCTAAGGAAGAAATCGATTCACTCACTCACTCAACAAATTGATTAGGTACTTCCCAAGGAGATGGAAACGTGAAACTTTGCATAAAGGTACCCTATAACGACCTGAGTATGGAAAAAGTCCGAAATCTGAGGAATGTGCTATGGGAAAATTTTATGTGCAAAAAACTGTCCTTAGCCAGGAAAAAAATCGTTTCACTCACTCACTCATTCATCAAATTGATTAGGTACTTCCCAATGAGATAGAAACTTGAAACTTTGCATAAAGATACCCTACAACAACTTGAGTAGGAAAAGTCCGAAATGTGATTAATGTGCTATGGGATTTTTTTTATTTGCAAACAACTGTCCTTAGCCAGAAAAAAAAAATCGTTTCACTCACTCACTCAACAAATTGATTAGGTACTTCTCAATGAGACAGAGACGTGAAACTCTGCACAAAGGTACCTTATAGTGTCTTGAGTATGAAAAAAGTCCTAAATTTGAGGAATGTTCTACGGGAAAGCTTTTATAGGCAAAAAACTGTCCTTAGCCAAGTAAGAAATTGATTCACTCACTCACTCAACAAATTGATTAGGTACTTCCCAATGAGACAGAAACGTGAAACTTTGCATAACGGTACCCTATAATGACTTGAGTATGGAAAAAGGTTCGAAATGTGAGGAATGTGCTATGGGAGTTATTTATGGGCGAAAAACTGTCCTTAGCCAGAAAAAAAAATGTTTCACTCACTCACTCATCAAATTGATTAGGTACTTCTCAATGAGACAGAGACGTGAAACTCTGCACAAAGGTACCTTATAGTGTCTTGAGCATGGAAAAAGTCCGAAATTTGAGAATGTTCTATGGGAAAGTTTTTATAGGCAAAAAACTGTCCTTAGCCAAGTAAGAAATTGATTCACTCACTCACTCAACAAATTGATTAGGTACTTCCCAATGAGATAGAAACGTGAAACTTTGCATAACGGTACTCTATAATGAGTTGAGTATGGAAAAAGACCGAAATGTGAGGGATGTGCTATGGGAATTTTTTTATGGGCGAGAAACTGTCCTTAGCCAAACATAAATAGGTTCGTCCTCTCACTCATCAAATTAATTAAGTACTTCGCAATGAGATATAAACGTGAAACTCTTCATAAAGGTACCTTATAATGGCTTAAGTGTAAAAAAATTCCAAAATGTGAGGAATGTGCTATGGGAAATTTTTCATGGGTGAGAAACTGTTCTTACCAAAGCAAAAATCGGTTCATTCAGTCACTCATCACATTGATTTGCTAGTTCCCAATGAGGTAATGACGTGAAGCTGTGCATAAAGGTACCTTATCATGACTTGAGTGTGGAAAAGGATCGTAATGTGAGGAATGTGCTATGGGAAATTTTTCATGGATGTAAACTGTTCTTAGCAAAGTAGAAATCGGTTCATTCATTCACTCATCACATTTATTTGCTAGTTTCCATTGAGATAGAGACGTGAAACTCTGCATAAAGGTACCTTATAATGACTTGAGTGTGAAAAAAGTCTTAAATGTGAGGAATGTGCAATGAGAAATTTTTTATGGGTGAAAAACCATTTTTAGCCAAGCAGATATCGGTTCATTCATTCACTCGTCACATTGATTAAGAACTTGGGAAAAGGTCTGAAATTTAAGTAATGTACTAAAGGAAATTTTTTATGGGTGAAAACTGTCCTTAGCCAAGCAGAAATCGGTTCACTCACTGACTGACTCACTCATAGCATTAATTAGGTACTTCCCAATCAGATAGAAGGATGCATCTCTGCATAAAAGTACCTTATAATGATTTGAGTATGGAAAATGTCCGAAATTTAAGGAAGTGCCATGGAAAAATTTTATGGGTGAAAACTGTCCTTAGTCAAGCAGAAATCAGTTCACTCACTCGTTCGTCACATTGATTTTGTACTTCCCAATGAGATAAGTCGTGGGGCTCTGCATAAAGGTATCTTATAATGACCTGAGTATGGAAAAAGTCCGAAATGTGACGAATGTGCTATGGGAAAATTTTTATAGACGAAAAATTGTCCGTAGCCATTAGGTAATTTCCAATGAGATGAAGATGTGAATGTCTACACGAAGGTAGCTTATAATGGCTTGAATATGAGAAATATCCGAAATTTAAGGAATGTGCTCAGGAATTTTCTATGCGCGAAAAACTGTCCTTACTCAAACAGAGATCGGTGCATTTACTCACTCATCATTGATCAGGTGCTTCCAAATGAGATAGAGAATTGAAATTCTGCATAATGATACCTATCTTACGTAATGGCTTGTGTAAGTAAAAGGTTCCAAATTTAAGGAATGTACTATGGGGACTTTTTATGGGCGAAAAACTGTCCATAGCCATTAGGTACTTCTTAATGAGATAAAGAAGCGAAACTCTCCATAAAGGTACCCTATAACGGCTTGAGAATGAAATTTGAGGAATTTGCTATGGACAGTTTTATATACAGTTAGAATATGTTGGGGGCAAATATCATTAAGTTTACAAGCTATTTGAAAGGTGTATATCATTGGAAGGAAAACCCGAGGCAGTATGAAACTGCGCAACATGCGCGTCATGTAATGAACTCCGTAATTTGAAAAGGTAGAGAACAACTAAGTATATTGAAACACCAGCTACGTCTAGTGATGTAGCAGCGAGGATTCAGCATCAAGAGTTTTGGGCCCTGATGGTACTCTTCGTATTTGGGTTGTAATGTACCATTACAGTTGAAAGTAATGGCAATTTTTTTTACGCACCCTGTACCTAGTAATTTTTTTTTTATTCAATTTCGGTTTAGCTACACAATTTATTTACTCCCTTTACTTCGAATTAAATACAATGAATCGAAAGGTTTCATTAATAACCATATTCCCACTGTATAATATATTTATTTACATTTTGATTAAGTGTAAATCCCATTTTCTGATATATAAGTTGAAAAGTTTCAAGGTTTACCATTCTGACGTCATACCGAAACATAGTTCTGTCATTGGATATAAATTTTCTTAATTTCAGACCAATGTAGAATTTAGTCAGGTACCTAATCTTTCCCTCACCCCCTCTCAGTAGTCCATAGTCACTTTCAGATCCGGTTATATCTGGATTTGCCAAATTTCTATTTGCTTTGTAATTTCCGCGGCTAAAGTTTTCGTTCTGATTGGAGGAATTCTCCTACCTCTGGCTTTTTCGGCGCAATGTTATGAGAATAATCAAGAACGACTCTACGAGCACAGCCGTGGAAATCAACTACGCTATACTGGCTGGTAAAGACGTGGATTTCGAGTGTAAAACAGGTAAAATTTAGACTAAATGTCATCGTAAACGTTGTGTGATCAATCAGGAGCCAGGAAACCCATATTTTTGTTGAAAGAACTGCAAAACCAGGGGAAAATATCTGATTCAGGATTTCGGTTTGCAGGAAGCCATGTTTGCTGCCCAGATAGGATAGACAATATAGGAAAGTGATTTTTTTTTTTTATCTTTTCAAATTCAATTAGGGATTAGGGAAATTACGACCTGATTAGTGCATGTTGGTCGTGTATACAGTAAATGTGATTTATCATTATTTATTTCGTAATTGCATGTATGTAGTAGGTTTGATAGTATTGTAAATAATCATAATGGCAGCTTAAGTTAGCTTAAAAGGGCTCCTATCCCCTTTTCTAAATTGAACCAGTTCGAGCGGGGGAATGGGTTAGTTATTGTTCGTTTTAGGGCCTTTTCCCCTTTCAGGGGAAGGGTCCCTCCATAAACCTCGTTAAGGTGCCCCCCGGGCATCAACTTTTGGTAGTCATTATGTAAACAATTGGTCAGGTCAATTGGACCTAGTGTTTACCTTTCTCATTTTGCCCCTCTAAATTAAATAGAGCCGACGGTATATATCAGAAGGGAGTATTTATTTGGTCAACATGCATGTAACTAAATGGTGCATGTTTGGTTTAGTTAGTTGTTTTATGTATAGTATTAGCAGTGGTGTATGTAGTTAGTAGTCTTGTGTGAGTGTGTGAAATTTCGGTTAGGACAGTGTATAAATATGTGTTAATTTAGTACCATTTTCCTAACAGAAATAAACCAGAGTAAATATTAAATTTCTGATTAATGAGTACAAGTATAGATTTCAGTACACGGTAAATTATGCCTCCACTACAGCGCCACAGCGTCCGGTTTCGGTACTCAATTGTTTGTTGACAGTACGACATCGCATGACTTAGTGATTTAGATTGTTTGATTTTGGACAGTTATTCTCCAATTACTTCCCGTGGACATGGTTTTCGGTTCGGATGAGTATACCTTCGTATAAAATAGCATGATATCTTACTGTACTGAAAATTTCAGCTTGCTAGGTCCAGTAGTTAATGAATAATCCGTTGAAATAAAGAACACCTATTTTCTTAATAGAAGTAAAGCCCATATGCTGTTACTGTTCGTTTAAAAATGTAGTATTAAATTCTCTTTTCCCGTGGCTGTAGAAAATTCCATTGTTGCTTTAGTTTTATCAGCAAATAGATTAATCGTTGACAACTTAACTTTCAGTAAATACATGTATGATTTTTGTTTTAAAAACTGCGAAGTAAATACAATTTGGGTGCTTCGAAACAAAGAGTACGTGGTTCGATGAATGTTATCGTGTAGTAGTTTGAGCGTGATAGATTGTGATAATTATATATATTTATTACTGTGTAATGTAAATATGTGTATGGCCTGCGTGTAAAATGTATGAAATAGGGTGTCTATAAAATATTACTTCGCGCGAAAATTAGTAGATAATGAATGAATATAATGGTATATTAATAATATGATATAAAATATAAATGAGATGATGACCCCTATAGTTAAATGGATAGGCCTAGTGTATGTTTTATAGTGAAAATATGAATATGTTTACGAAGAAAAGAAAAGATCTCTCGCGTTTTGACTTCTACACCAGTACATTCATCCAACCGAGTTTGCTACTTGAATAGTAAATTGTAGTTGGGAAATTGTCTTACTTTGCATTTATGTACCTCATGATAATAGCCCCGGAATCTTAAAACTTTCAATAGATAGGGTAGCATCATGTGGGAATTACTTCTAAAGGTCGACAGAAATGATAATTAAGAAAACCAACTGCTATATTCTGTGATCATCGAAAAGTACGGGTTTCGGTCATTTATACCTTTAACATTCATTGCCTCTCAGGGATTTTTTTTTTTTTTGCTTACCTTATTTAGTTATTGTGCAGTGTTCATATAACTCAGTTCGGACTATCCGATTAAATCAACTGCTACTAAATTAATATTCATGTCATTAGCGTACCCGGATGTCGACCCCTAGTCCCCTTAAGTATTTTCATGTCTTTTCTTAGTTTAATTAGATGAGGGAAATTAACGACATCCCAGACTGTGGCGTGTCTGCGCGGGGTAGCCATCGGTGATGTTTGGGTTATTGAAATCACCGATCCAAAATTCAGTTTATTTAAATTTTTTTTTATTTTGGCAAATTCTAATTAGGGATATCTTAGCTATTACTCTAATTTCATCCCTATTCTGGAATCTTCTAGTTTCCAAGAGGTCGGATGATTTTTTTTTTCTTGAAATTCTAAATTAGCGCCTTCTCTAACCTTCCGGACGATTTCCGGGAACCTGCTGGTTTGGGCCGGATACGGGGATCGGATTTCAATCTTACAACCAAACTCTTGTGGGATTGGGATCTGATGGACACAGAACTTGCATCCTTGGCAGCAGGGCGTTCCTTGAGTCTACGTATTTGAGTAGACCACCCTTTTGGCATGTTAAGAATATTTTGGCTATGGATTTTGTTGAGAGCGAAATTCGATTTCTGTCTTTGTAGCGTTAGTTATTTCCCACTTAAGTCTTTGGCGCCACTATTTCTTCGTCTTCCTTCTTCTCTATCTCTCTCTGTCTTCATTACTTCGAGATTTTTTTTTTTTAAATTTTTAACCTCCCCCCCCTGGTTTCTGAAACTCATGAAAACGTACAATATTCATATAACTTATTTCGATCGTATGTACTAACTGAGACATCGAGGGATGCAATTCGTGGAGGTATTGCAGCACAACTCAGGACCATTTCCGCGATATTCAATCCACCACGGGAGAAATTGACGGGAAGGTACACTATGCTTTCGGATTCCTAGAAACATTTGTTATTCATGGATCATACAAATTATATCCATTGACAACTGATTACTGGTTTTTATTTCTATTGATTGGTCATATAGTGTGTATGTATTAGTAGTCTGGGCCCACTAGTTTCCAATAACATTGATTTTTTTTTATATACATCTATATATGTGCTTACATAGTTTTAAAAGTTACGTGCCTGCTCAATTTGTTACATTTCCACCTCTTATGTCACTAAATAACACCAACTATATTTTTTATATATATATATGCGGATCTTTAGTAAATTGAAAATGATTATTGATTATCGGGTTTATACATAGAAAGTACAATGTTGCAACCTTATGAGAGAAAAAAGTGAATTTTGATAGTCAGGGTTTTTGTTTTGTCTTTGAGCCAAATAAATATAAATATTTATAAAATATGAATACTTGTCGAATATGAACGGTTATGTAAAATTTAAACGTCGACAAAATACTACGATGGATATTAAAGTAAAATTTATTGTATTGAGTAATATGAATATATATATATACGAGTATGTATGTAATGGGCTCGGTATTTACCCTGGTTTTATTTAGGTTGCCAAAGGTTTTTGACACCCGACCTTTACCAACTATTTGTGACATATAGTGTTACCGCGTATATTGTAATAAATTACATTTTGTTGAGTGGTTACTGATGTCTGTAACTATTAAAGTTGAATATAATGTTAAATACCGCATGTAAGTAAAACAAGTAGCAGGTCGTAAGATAAGTAAAATAACCCTAATCCTCATCCAAATTTATTCGCGAGATCATAGTGAAATTAATAACCTACGAAACAGTGTGCCCCACCAACGAATCTTCTATCAGTAGACTCTGAAACAAATCCTTCCCCTACGATCAGAAATTTAACTATTCAGTGACTAGAATCTTTTGACTACAAGATCTATACTATAAAGAAAATTACTGGTCTTAAATTTAATGAAGAGAAGTTTAGTTGATAACTTAATGTGAATACCGGAATATGGAAATATGTTCTCAATGTCTGTGACTGGATTCAAAATTTTTTTTAACCTTGATAAACTTTGAAATTTTATATTGAGTGCGTCGAGTGACGAAATGAGAAATATACATATATATGTGATATGAAGCGACTATTTGTCTATAGCTAAAACAAAAACAATTAAACACTCTCATGGACACAAACCACAGTGCAAAAGAGAGTTGGAAAAAGGAGCTATTATCAATGTGAGAACAAAGACTCATAAAATCGTCGAAATGTCTCCTCTTGGGACAGAGACCTAATAAAATGTTACTAAAGTGTTTTTTTTTTTTTTAAGGATGATTAACCAATTATATTTTTTTTTCTTTCTTTTCCGCAACGATATATATATATTCATTACATTGAATCCTAAATGTATTTATCTTTGAATTTTTTTTTTATTTTTTGTCTTTCACTTTTTTTTCTTTTGTCAAATTCTCTTTTATGTAATTCAACTTTTAATATATATAGGAAGAGAAATGTGTTATTTGGTCTTGATAAAATTAGCGAATTTCTATGCATGTTAATGAAACATTCTTTCCATGTATTAAGTTTTTCCCTGTTATGTCCAACTAATTTTTCTTTTATTGAAATGTAATAAATGTATATAGTAATGTAGTTAGGTTAGTTTAATTTAACTAAATACAACCCAAAGTATACATTGTCCTATATGAATGCGTGTGTGAGTGAAATGTAGGTTTAGTATTAAGTGCATCCATTATTTTGACATATATGTGTGACTTATTATAATTAATGGTAGTTATCAATTAAACTCATTGAATGTTAATACTAACTTAAGTTGGCTCTATGAAGGAAGTAAAAAGGACTGAAGTAGCCTGAACGAATGATCAGCATGGGAGAACTGTGAGAGTCAAAATCTTCTACGAATATGTAATACTCTGATTTTTTTTTTCCTTTGTGGTCGACTCTAACATGCCATCAACTTCGTCGTTTATTTTTCAAATATTGGATATTAGTGGAAATATTGAATAAACTGTAAAATCAAACTTTCTCATCTATCTCAGATCTAGATCGGGATAATTTGATAGCTAGGGTTAAATGGATCTAGATCGGGGATGTATGGGTTAACATGTGTCTACCCTTGATCACCTTAATACCAAATATTAACCCAATAGCTATTGGAATTCGATAATTATTCCCTTTTCTTTACCATATTTTTTTTTTCAAAATATTCAGTAACAGCTTCCTCTTTATCACCTTCTTACTTTACCTCTTTCCTCTGCTATTTTCCTTTTCCTTTCTTCATCTTCTTCTTCTATTTTTTAATAAAACTGAAAAGGGGGTCGTGACTGGGAATCCTAGATGTAATAAACACGGTCATGTACTTAGTTATTTTATGTCATTCTCTTTAGAAGTCCGATAAAAAGTTTTCTCGTTTCGATCGAATCTAGTATGTTCAAAATTAAGAAACGGCTAATATATTCCAACGTAATTAGACATAAGCTGATAGCTTCATGAACCTCCCCACCAGGGGTGAAGGGTTCCCACTTACGACTTATTCTTTTCTTCAAACAGTTTTAGACTGACAAGCAGTGACAGGATTCGTTGTTATGGAAACGGTAGTTTCTATGACAACGGCCCCCCTTTTTTCAGTTTTAGAGTGGCGACACGTGACAAGACTGTTGCCATGGTAACCATGTTTACTGTGGTAACGGATCTGAAAATGCTTATTGAATAATACCAGTTATCATGCCAATCAGTTTGAATTGGTGAACCGCGATAAGAATGGTTGTCATGGCAACGTTTGTTTCCATGGCAACGGATCTCAGTTTAAATGGCGACCGATAGATTTGAAATTTTTTTTTAAGAATGTCAAAGAGTGAGGTTGAAGGCATGTTGAATTGATTATAACATTGAAATTAATAAGAGAAATTTTATAGTCAAATGAAATAAGTAGAGTCGTTGGCTACTTTGTCATTTTTGTTTCCTTTTCTAAGGGGGAAAAAGAGAAGGAGTGTCAAATTTTTTTCTAAAATTAGAATTAAACGCTAGAAGGGTTTCAAGGAAGGAAAGAGAATGGGAGTCCTTTAAGTCATGAATAATACTTGTCTGGATAGTGAATAAGTATTTTATAGTATATGTGTATTTTGATATATATCCTGTCTTTTGTAAAGTGTAAAGTGTCTCAAAGCTATGGCAACAAAAAAGGTTGTGGTGTCACAGGGCGAGTGTGAAGTCACGTGCACTCAATGCACATTAGATGAAAGAGAGAAAAGATCTCGCGCCCCGCGAAGATTAATTAGATGCACCGGTTGTGGACTAAAATGGATCCACTTTGCTTGTTCCAATTTAGATGACACTGCTGAAAATGCAGAAAAGGTGCAAACCGGCGAAATAGAAAAATATTGTGAGGATTGTGAAAAGGACCGAGGCCAAATATCTCCAGCGGAGATATCTGACCTCGACGATGAGGAAAAAAATGAAAATCACAGTGATTCTCGGGATCAGACGGCAAACCCGAAGGAAGGAATGTCATCTGGAGGGTCTGACACGTCTGCATTAATTCGCCAGATGATGGAAATGATGCATGAAAAATTTTCTAACATGGAACAAAATAATACAGAAATGAGGCGTGAGATAAATCAGAATAGTGAAAACTTAAGGCGTGAGATAAATCAGAAAATAGATCAGAATAGTGAAAACTTAAGGCGTGAGATAAATGAGAAGTTTGATACCTCGAAACGAGAGACCGACGCTCGATTCGAGGTATTAAACAATAAATTTGATCAGATTTGTTTAGACTTTGCCTCTTCGATTAGTAAATTGCAAGAGCAAACGTCTACTGAATTGGAGCAGGTTAGATACCAGGCCCAACAGTCTACCGAGCAGCTCAGAGACGAAACAAATGAGAAACTAAACGAAATAGATGTAAGGTTTGAGGGTACAAACAAAAGATTTGGTGACATCGAACAAAAGGTTGAACAGCAGCAGGCTGAAATAAGTAGATTGAATGTTGTAATATCCGACCTATCAATAGAAACTAAACTAGAGTCGGTTGATCAAAGAATTAGTCGAATTCAAACCGAAGTAGACAGTATTAAGGGGAATATTACTAAATTGCAAATCGCCAAGTCTGATATCTCCTATCCTTTTCCTGATGGCGATTCTCCAGGGAAAATTTTCCCAGAAACAAGTAATGTCCTCCCGGGTAAGAGTCAAGTGTTGCCTGATGCACGGGACACAACCATGTATTGTCCCCCGCATCAGCCAACCTCGAAATCATGGTTGAGTAATTTCGATGTACCGATGCAGTCGAGTGTTGTGACTACAACAGTCACTAGCGTAAATGCTCACTCTACCTTTGGAATGGTACAATCGTACAGCGTGCTGCCAGGAGGGGAAAGGAGATGTGCCGGACCGTCGGTTACTGCCGTGGTGGGTCCTAAGTTTGAACCTTACATGGTCAACACAAATTACAAAACCTCTCTTGGTCATATGGGAGCGTTCAGTTCAGTGACCACTCCGTCGGTGGCAAATCCGGTGACAACCCCAACTGCTCAGGATAACGCGTTGATTCCACTGAATTCTTTTCCTGCCCTGCATAGTATGAGCTCTAAAGTTTCCCTCCGGGATATTGAACGTTTTCCCACTTTCGATGGGAACATTACTAACGGGTTACCTCGAGTTTTCCTGCGGAGACTGCAGCAATATTTAGACATGTACAAACTTACAGATGGGGAACGCCTACAGATAGTTGAAAAATGTTTGATCGCCGCTTCGGGCGCATGGTTTGCCTCGGTTAAATACCAAATCCGGACGTTCGGTGATTTTTTGATTCTTTTCAAAGAAGAATATTGTAATGAGCACATCGAACGACTCCAAAAAAGAAACTTACAATCACTCCGGTATGATCGCTCCAAGTATGGATCCCTCTTGGACTATGCTTGGAAAATTATCGAACTATATTATCAGATAGCTGAACATCCCTCTCAGGCCGAACTGGTAGATATTATTGTTAACGCTCTTCCACCCGATGAGTCCCGGGCCATAGCGTCCCACTTGTGCCAAACGGTACGAGAAGTCACCTCACGTTTAGCTGCCTTGTGCGGCAAGGAAGTTGGTGGTCCACCAAAACGATACTTCGCCCGACGGGCAAAAATTCTAAAACCGACGAAGACGAAAGTAACGGCAAGTTGCCAGACAGATTTCCTGAGTTATACCCAAGCTGGATCTCGTTATCCTAGTGGGTATGGCTCAGAAAACAACAATAATGGCCGGCGACTATTTAGGAATCGGCCCATGTTCAACAATCGCCGGAGTTATCGTCCCTATGACCGTATCAACATGGAATCGAACCCGGATAGGGGCGATAACACCAGGAGGAATTTTAACAGGACGTACGGAAGAAGGGAGAACGGTAATAGTCAGGGCAATAATAATAACAATAATAGTAACAATAATGTAAATAGACCCCAGAATTCAGTCCCTTCGCAAGTGCGTGGTAACGGTGAGCCTAGAACAATATTAAATGGCAGTGATAGACGGGAAACTGCGGCCTAATGTCATCAGATATACTAGTCGACGGCTGAAGCCTTACGAATTGTCTCTGTCGATTTCTCAGTTAGAACTTCTGTCCGTTCTATTGCTATATGAACACTACTGAAAAAAAAAAAAAAAAAGGTATCGGAACTCACAATTTTCGAAATTTAAAGATTTTCAATTGTACAGAAGATAAACGTAATGAATTACTCGCGCAATACCCCAAGTAGATATAATATACTGTCCTAGAGTGACTGGTAACGTTTGAATGAGATGAATGAGTGTGTTAATTTAACAAGCATCAGTAGTTAGTATTCCCAATTAGCAAAATTTTGTTATTCTAACAAAATTTTTGTTAATGGGCCGGGGAAAACTGTAATGTACCATTACAGTTGAAAGTAATGGCAATTTTTTTTTACGCACCCTGTACCTAGTAATTTTTTTTTTCATTCAATTTCGGTTTAGCTACACAATTTATTTACTCCCTTTACTTCGAATTAAATACAATGAATCGAAAGGTTTCATTAATAACCATATTCCCACTGTATAATATATTTATTTACATTTTGATTAAGTGTAAATCCCATTTTCTGATATATAAGTTGAAAAGTTTCAAGGTTTACCATTCTGACGTCATACCGAAACATAGTTCTGTCATTGGATATAAATTTTCTTAATTTCAGACCAATGTAGAATTTAGTCAGGTACCTAATCTTTCCCTCACCCCCTCTCAGTAGTCCATAGTCACTTTCAGATCCGGTTATATCTGGATTTGCCAAATTTCTATTTGCTTTGTAATTTCCGCGGCTAAAGTTTTCGTTCTGATTGGAGGAATTCTCCTACCTCTGGCTTTTTCGGCGCAATGTTATGAGAATAATCAAGAACGACTCTACGAGCACAGCCGTGGAAATCAACTACGCTATACTGGCTGGTAAAGACGTGGATTTCGAGTGTAAAACAGGTAAAATTTAGACTAAATGTCATCGTAAACGTTGTGTGATCAATCAGGAGCCAGGAAACCCATATTTTTGTTGAAAGAACTGCAAAACCAGGGGAAAATATCTGATTCAGGATTTCGGTTTGCAGGAAGCCATGTTTGCTGCCCAGATAGGATAGACAATATAGGAAAGTGATTTTTTTTTTTATCTTTTCAAATTCAATTAGGGATTAGGGAAATTACGACCTGATTAGTGCATGTTGGTCGTGTATACAGTAAATGTGATTTATCATTATTTATTTCGTAATTGCATGTATGTAGTAGGTTTGATAGTATTGTAAATAATCATAATGGCAGCTTAAGTTAGCTTAAAAGGGCTCCTATCCCCTTTTCTAAATTGAACCAGTTCGAGCGGGGGAATGGGTTAGTTATTGTTCGTTTTAGGGCCTTTTCCCCTTTCAGGGGAAGGGTCCCTCCATAAACCTCGTTAAGGTGCCCCCCGGGCATCAACTTTTGGTAGTCATTATGTAAACAATTGGTCAGGTCAATTGGACCTAGTGTTTACCTTTCTCATTTTGCCCCTCTAAATTAAATAGAGCCGACGGTATATATCAGAAGGGAGTATTTATTTGGTCAACATGCATGTAACTAAATGGTGCATGTTTGGTTTAGTTAGTTGTTTTATGTATAGTATTAGCAGTGGTGTATGTAGTTAGTAGTCTTGTGTGAGTGTGTGAAATTTCGGTTAGGACAGTGTATAAATATGTGTTAATTTAGTACCATTTTCCTAACAGAAATAAACCAGAGTAAATATTAAATTTCTGATTAATGAGTACAAGTATAGATTTCAGTACACGGTAAATTATGCCTCCACTACAGCGCCACAGCGTCCGGTTTCGGTACTCAATTGTTTGTTGACAGTACGACATCGCATGACTTAGTGATTTAGATTGTTTGATTTTGGACAGTTATTCTCCAATTACTTCCCGTGGACATGGTTTTCGGTTCGGATGAGTATACCTTCGTATAAAATAGCATGATATCTTACTGTACTGAAAATTTCAGCTTGCTAGGTCCAGTAGTTAATGAATAATCCGTTGAAATAAAGAACACCTATTTTCTTAATAGAAGTAAAGCCCATATGCTGTTACTGTTCGTTTAAAAATGTAGTATTAAATTCTCTTTTCCCGTGGCTGTAGAAAATTCCATTGTTGCTTTAGTTTTATCAGCAAATAGATTAATCGTTGACAACTTAACTTTCAGTAAATACATGTATGATTTTTGTTTTAAAAACTGCGAAGTAAATACAATTTGGGTGCTTCGAAACAAAGAGTACGTGGTTCGATGAATGTTATCGTGTAGTAGTTTGAGCGTGATAGATTGTGATAATTATATATATTTATTACTGTGTAATGTAAATATGTGTATGGCCTGCGTGTAAAATGTATGAAATAGGGTGTCTATAAAATATTACTTCGCGCGAAAATTAGTAGATAATGAATGAATATAATGGTATATTAATAATATGATATAAAATATAAATGAGATGATGACCCCTATAGTTAAATGGATAGGCCTAGTGTATGTTTTATAGTGAAAATATGAATATGTTTACGAAGAAAAGAAAAGATCTCTCGCGTTTTGACTTCTACACCAGTACATTCATCCAACCGAGTTTGCTACTTGAATAGTAAATTGTAGTTGGGAAATTGTCTTACTTTGCATTTATGTACCTCATGATAATAGCCCCGGAATCTTAAAACTTTCAATAGATAGGGTAGCATCATGTGGGAATTACTTCTAAAGGTCGACAGAAATGATAATTAAGAAAACCAACTGCTATATTCTGTGATCATCGAAAAGTACGGGTTTCGGTCATTTATACCTTTAACATTCATTGCCTCTCAGGGATTTTTTTTTTTTTGCTTACCTTATTTAGTTATTGTGCAGTGTTCATATAACTCAGTTCGGACTATCCGATTAAATCAACTGCTACTAAATTAATATTCATGTCATTAGCGTACCCGGATGTCGACCCCTAGTCCCCTTAAGTATTTTCATGTCTTTTCTTAGTTTAATTAGATGAGGGAAATTAACGACATCCCAGACTGTGGCGTGTCTGCGCGGGGTAGCCATCGGTGATGTTTGGGTTATTGAAATCACCGATCCAAAATTCAGTTTATTTAAATTTTTTTTTTATTTTGGCAAATTCTAATTAGGGATATCTTAGCTATTACTCTAATTTCATCCCTATTCTGGAATCTTCTAGTTTCCAAGAGGTCGGATGATTTTTTTTTTCTTGAAATTCTAAATTAGCGCCTTCTCTAACCTTCCGGACGATTTCCGGGAACCTGCTGGTTTGGGCCGGATACGGGGATCGGATTTCAATCTTACAACCAAACTCTTGTGGGATTGGGATCTGATGGACACAGAACTTGCATCCTTGGCAGCAGGGCGTTCCTTGAGTCTACGTATTTGAGTAGACCACCCTTTTGGCATGTTAAGAATATTTTGGCTATGGATTTTGTTGAGAGCGAAATTCGATTTCTGTCTTTGTAGCGTTAGTTATTTCCCACTTAAGTCTTTGGCGCCACTATTTCTTCGTCTTCCTTCTTCTCTATCTCTCTCTGTCTTCATTACTTCGAGATTTTTTTTTTAAAATTTTTAACCTCCCCCCCCCTGGTTTCTGAAACTCATGAAAACGTACAATATTCATATAACTTATTTCGATCGTATGTACTAACTGAGACATCGAGGGATGCAATTCGTGGAGGTATTGCAGCACAACTCAGGACCATTTCCGCGATATTCAATCCACCACGGGAGAAATTGACGGGAAGGTACACTATGCTTTCGGATTCCTAGAAACATTTGTTATTCATGGATCATACAAATTATATCCATTGACAACTGATTACTGGTTTTTATTTCTATTGATTGGTCATATAGTGTGTATGTATTAGTAGTCTGGGCCCACTAGTTTCCAATAACATTGATTTTTTTTATATACATCTATATATGTGCTTACATAGTTTTAAAAGTTACGTGCCTGCTCAATTTGTTACATTTCCACCTCTTATGTCACTAAATAACACCAACTATATTTTTTATATATATATATGCGGATCTTTAGTAAATTGAAAATGATTATTGATTATCGGGTTTATACATAGAAAGTACAATGTTGCAACCTTATGAGAGAAAAAAGTGAATTTTGATAGTCAGGGTTTTTGTTTTGTCTTTGAGCCAAATAAATATAAATATTTATAAAATATGAATACTTGTCGAATATGAACGGTTATGTAAAATTTAAACGTCGACAAAATACTACGATGGATATTAAAGTAAAATTTATTGTATTGAGTAATATGAATATATATATATACGAGTATGTATGTAATGGGCTCGGTATTTACCCTGGTTTTATTTAGGTTGCCAAAGGTTTTTGACACCCGACCTTTACCAACTATTTGTGACATATAGTGTTACCGCGTATATTGTAATAAATTACATTTTGTTGAGTGGTTACTGATGTCTGTAACTATTAAAGTTGAATATAATGTTAAATACCGCATGTAAGTAAAACAAGTAGCAGGTCGTAAGATAAGTAAAATAACCCTAATCCTCATCCAAATTTATTCGCGAGATCATAGTGAAATTAATAACCTACGAAACAGTGTGCCCCACCAACGAATCTTCTATCAGTAGACTCTGAAACAAATCCTTCCCCTACGATCAGAAATTTAACTATTCAGTGACTAGAATCTTTTGACTACAAGATCTATACTATAAAGAAAATTACTGGTCTTAAATTTAATGAAGAGAAGTTTAGTTGATAACTTAATGTGAATACCGGAATATGGAAATATGTTCTCAATGTCTGTGACTGGATTCAAAATTTTTTTTAACCTTGATAAACTTTGAAATTTTATATTGAGTGCGTCGAGTGACGAAATGAGAAATATACATATATATGTGATATGAAGCGACTATTTGTCTATAGCTAAAACAAAAACAATTAAACACTCTCATGGACACAAACCACAGTGCAAAAGAGAGTTGGAAAAAGGAGCTATTATCAATGTGAGAACAAAGACTCATAAAATCGTCGAAATGTCTCCTCTTGGGACAGAGACCTAATAAAATGTTACTAAAGTGTTTTTTTTTTTAAGGATGATTAACCAATTATATTTTTTTTTCTTTCTTTTCCGCAACGATATATATATATTCATTACATTGAATCCTAAATGTATTTATCTTTGAATTTTTTTTTATTTTTTGTCTTTCACTTTTTTTTCTTTTGTCAAATTCTCTTTTATGTAATTCAACTTTTAATATATATAGGAAGAGAAATGTGTTATTTGGTCTTGATAAAATTAGCGAATTTCTATGCATGTTAATGAAACATTCTTTCCATGTATTAAGTTTTTCCCTGTTATGTCCAACTAATTTTTCTTTTATTGAAATGTAATAAATGTATATAGTAATGTAGTTAGGTTAGTTTAATTTAACTAAATACAACCCAAAGTATACATTGTCCTATATGAATGCGTGTGTGAGTGAAATGTAGGTTTAGTATTAAGTGCATCCATTATTTTGACATATATGTGTGACTTATTATAATTAATGGTAGTTATCAATTAAACTCATTGAATGTTAATACTAACTTAAGTTGGCTCTATGAAGGAAGTAAAAAGGACTGAAGTAGCCTGAACGAATGATCAGCATGGGAGAACTGTGAGAGTCAAAATCTTCTACGAATATGTAATACTCTGATTTTTTTTTTTCCTTTGTGGTCGACTCTAACATGCCATCAACTTCGTCGTTTATTTTTCAAATATTGGATATTAGTGGAAATATTGAATAAACTGTAAAATCAAACTTTCTCATCTATCTCAGATCTAGATCGGGATAATTTGATAGCTAGGGTTAAATGGATCTAGATCGGGGATGTATGGGTTAACATGTGTCTACCCTTGATCACCTTAATACCAAATATTAACCCAATAGCTATTGGAATTCGATAATTATTCCCTTTTCTTTACCATATTTTTTTTTCAAAATATTCAGTAACAGCTTCCTCTTTATCACCTTCTTACTTTACCTCTTTCCTCTGCTATTTTCCTTTTCCTTTCTTCATCTTCTTCTTCTATTTTTTAATAAAACTGAAAAGGGGGTCGTGACTGGGAATCCTAGATGTAATAAACACGGTCATGTACTTAGTTATTTTATGTCATTCTCTTTAGAAGTCCGATAAAAAGTTTTCTCGTTTCGATCGAATCTAGTATGTTCAAAATTAAGAAACGGCTAATATATTCCAACGTAATTAGACATAAGCTGATAGCTTCATGAACCTCCCCACCAGGGGTGAAGGGTTCCCACTTACGACTTATTCTTTTCTTCAAACAGTTTTAGACTGACAAGCAGTGACAGGATTCGTTGTTATGGAAACGGTAGTTTCTATGACAACGGCCCCCCTTTTTTCAGTTTTAGGGTAATGAAAAATGAGATGTTAGCGATCGTGATTTTGTAGTTCGGGTAAATGAATTAGAATCTCGTTTGGACATAACTCTCTGACAGATATTTAATAGAATAAATCCTCCCCGCTGTTCTAGTGGTTAGCATTTGCGCCTTTCTTGAGGGTCTTGGGTTCGATTCCCGGTGGGAGAGCCCATGGGAACTAATGTTGCATGTGACACATTATGACTCCTTTAAAAATGTACAATTTTAAATTTAAATCCAGCAATATGCCACAATTGAGAATCCCAATACACGATATTGACATGGTGAACTACAAAAGAAAGTGAAATATGAACAAAAACACCAGAGGTGCAAAAAGTGCAGCCAAGTTCGTCAGCCTCAAAAAGTGTTGAGATGAGAATGGATGAGCCAAGTTCCTTGACCACTGCATCTGAAAGGAACACTGGAACTTGGCGCGAGGTGGCAAGGAAAATGATGTTAAGGAACGTTAGGGATAGTGGTGGTGGGCGAGGTGAGTTTGGGACCACCACCAACCTTAGGAATATCAATTTTGCTAAGGCGCTAAGGCACATATACAGTATATTGCAGTGAGATTGGTAATTCGAAACCCAGACAAGGAAAACTTATATTACTCCACGAAGTGTCAAAGTAAATGATGTTAACAAGCCTTAGGGATGGTGTTTGTGAGCGTGGTGGATTTGGGGGTCACCACTAGCCTTAGGGCAAAAATGTCCCGGCCGTGAAACTAGGAACAGACATCTTAATGTATTCGAATATGTTAGACACCTCGCGCCAAGTTCCAATGTTCCTTTCAGATGCAGTGGTCAAGGAACTTGGCTCATCCATTCTCACCTCAACACTTTTTGAGGCTGACGAACTTGGCTGCACTTTTTGCACCTCTGGTGTTTTTGTTCATATTAAGTAAGACAGCAACACGGTCAATGATACTACAACAGTACAAGTTGAACAGAAGTCTAGTGTCGTCAAATCTAGATATTAAAAACAAAAACTGAGGTAGTATCGAACATGTTAGTTTTAGTAAAACTATTGTTCATTGTGAATAGGATACTCAACATGTATTATATAAAGCTAATAATTTGTGATTTTATAGGCTATATAAAAATAAGAATGTAGCGCATTCTTCAGAGTTATAGCCTGGATATAATTAAAAGTAGCATGGCGCCCCAACTTGAAATTTTAGTAGCGAGAGCACTTAAAAATCGCCCAAACCGCTACTTGTAGCCCAATCTGGCAACACTGGACTGGAGTTATTAACGTGAGTGCAAGTCCACCACTGCACGCACTCCAGAGTTGCCAACCATACGATAATTGATCGTGATATACGATAATTTAAGCCTTAATACGATATACGATAATGCCTTTGCGATAATAGGTGAATATACGATAATTTTACAACGCACACTTTTTAGCAGTTTTTGGATGTGCAAATAAATTGTGGGTGCATTAAAGAATTATAAAACACACATCTTTATCAGCCATTCTCGCGAAAATAAATCAATAATCCTTTAACAATTGGTAACCCTGCATCCTTGCATCCATCACATTTACGTGGAGGTGGCAATATTGTTTGTTCATGATAGATGGCTCTATTATTTGCTCACATGAATGTGAGCGCCTTTGTTTGGATGTCAAAAACAAAGAAGTTAGAATCGTTCTGTGGCAAGTGAAATTACGTATCGCGTAATTACTTGGCGTATTTAAGTATCGCGTGAACACGTAAAAGCTATGGAAAGTGATCCTGAAGCGCCGTCTACTCCACAAAAGAAACTGAAGGTCCCCATCAGGATCCTGCCGCCTACAATCGGACAATTTGTCCATGCCAACCACATGCCGCGGTCGGATTGCTGGCGCCGGACACCGGCGTGTTTGTGCGCGATTTTTGACCGCGACAAATACTTCCCTTGCTGAGCAGTCGGCAAACAGTCGGAAATGGGCATTAAATGCGCCAGGGCCGGCGCAGCCGTCGAAAAGAGACCATCATAAGGAGTCGGCAGAGGGTAGGAAAGAGGCCTTTCCGACCGTTTTGCCGGCTGACGATCGGCAACAGTCGGCAAAGGGCATTTTATTTTACGATTTTCGACCGCTTGCTGCCTCGGTAAAAGGTCGGCAACTTTGAACAAGTAAATCGTCGTGCCGCCGCGGACGGATGCCGGCTGCCTCCGGCGGCCTGCCACCGTCGACGGCGGCAATCCCTCTTTCCGACCGCGACTTCCTGATGGGGGCAGATTGTGAGTTGAAGTTTAAACATTTAAAGCAAAAATTCAGGAAAGAGTGGTTGAGTGATTCTGTGTTCAAAGACTGATTAGAGCCTGTAAGTGATAATGTGTATAAAGCCCAGTGTAAAGTTCATAGAACCGAATTTACTGCTGAGTCGACTATAGTGAAACGCCATGCTAAAGTAAAATAAAATAAAACTAGGAATGCAATGGATGTACCCGATTGCAATGAAATGAGCTGAGCGAGCTTAAACTACGTAATCATTCCTGGCCATTATGCAATAATAAATGTCATTTTTAATTGTTGACAAAAAAGTCGCGTGAAAACTTTTTCCCCATGTTAAGTCTATGCAAGCGTTTTTCGGTGATTATTCCTCGATGGTACATCGTATTTTTGATTTCGACCTATGTTGTCACTCAGCACGACATACTCTATCAGCGTGCTAAGTTTTCTTGAGATCGGCCAAACGGTCTAGGAGGAAGCGTTTTTCGGTCATTATTCCTCGATGGTACATCGGATTTTTGATTTCGACCTATGTTGTCACTCAGCATTACATACTCTATCAGCGTGCTAAGTTTGGTTGAGATCGGCCAAACGGTCTAGGAGGAGTTCGCGGACAACCAAACGGCTAACCCGAGTATAAGAGCTTCGCTTCGCTCAGCTCAATAAAATAAAACATTTAAATGCAGTGAAACGTGTAAGGTTTGCGCAAAAGAAACTAGATTTTTCATCATCCACGTCTACTTTTCACACCTTGGATACACAAGATAAGCGAGCTGAAATAATTCTATGTGAGCCAAACATAATATCTCTATGAACACGGCAGATCATTTAACAGATGTAATTAAAAGTGCGTTCCTTGATTCTAATATTGCTAACAAGATTCAATTAGGTAGAAATAAGGCATTGGGTGTGATCAAAAATATCATTAGTAAATGCCATTTGAAGGAATTGAATGATGTCTTACTTAAACAAAAATTCAGTCGATGAGTCTGCAGATTATTTCGACTACAAAAAATGTGTGAAATATTTCTATGAAAATAGTGCGAGAATAACAAAATATTGTACAATTAATAGACGATCAGTGGAGAGCACTACCTTACGCGGTGCTTCCGGAAGATCCGGGTTCTAAGCAAAGGCGCCGATCCTGGGATGCCGAGGTGAGCCGGCCTCCCCCCAAGCTCATATGGGCCCCCGCATTTTATTTATGAATATACCATATTTGGCATAATTTGAATTCAATTTGTCTTAAAAATCCTCATATATGCCTTCTGTATCTGAATGCCCCACCACCACCAAATTTACAGAGAAATACTCGCCCTTGGTTCTAAAGAAGTAGACACATTTTGGGCTTTAGATGGAATTCACGAATTTTTAGAATTGGGAAGGGTTGTATTGGACATGTTAACTTTGTCACATACTAGTGCTGATTGTAAGCATGTGTTTTCAAAAATGAATTTAATAAAAACACCGTTAAGAAACAAATTGCAGTCAAGTACAATTAGTAATATAATGCTCGCGGCTTAATGTGTACAAAATTGTGTCGAGTTTGAACCCAACGGATTAATGATCGGATCGATGAATGAATCCAACATATAGGGAAGTACAAATAAGGATAATAAAAGAAGATAAGGATAGTGACACCGATGTGGAGTTCGAAACTGAAGATTATAGGTAAGTTTATTATATTTTATTGATACTATTAGTAGTATTATACTTGTTTCTACAATTATCACGTGTACAACGAATATACGATAATTTTTTGTATTATACGATAATTTTAAGGACGAGAATCGATAATTTTGTTCTCCGAGGTTGGCATCGCTGACGCACTCTACCACCACCTATCATTTGGTATTTAATTCGTCTACGTTTGTGCGAAGAGCAGTGGCGCATTTACGATTTTGTTTCGGGGGGAGGGGGAGTTCGGCTAACTTTGTTCCTGGAAATATGAAATTTCTGCAAGACATTTCATTTACTTTAATATAATAAATACAATTTCAGGGCTTAAGCCCGGATACCCCCCTTAAATACGCCACTGGCTAAGAGTAACGTTTCATCATGATTTCTTTACACACCTGCTTCCATGTGCACACTTTCTTATGTGTTAAAGAACTTTGAACACTTAAAAGGATACATTATGTCAATGAATCATATTTAAACGTGTTGAGCGAAAAAGAAAAAAAAAGTAGAAACTCATGCTTAAAATATTCAACACGTATATTAGTAGTCATTTTCTTTTACTGGACATGCGAAAAAAGCAGTTGGCACTTCCTGTACTCCTGTAAACAAAGACATGTGGGGTGAGATTAGGGATGTAAAATACCTGGGTATTTATTTCAACGGGTAAATACCCTGGGTAAATACCCGGGTATTTACCCAAAATGGGTATTTTAGTGGGTATTTTATGTTTCAATTAGCAATAAATGGATTTTATCGTTGTCAATGAAAAATATAATGATCACTTGTATCACCTGCAACAGGAGCACTAAATAACCACCTAATTAATCATTTTTTCTAGTAATTAAAGAATGAATTTGATATTTATTAAGTAATACAGTCGGATTTCCTACCTACTCACCAAAATTTTCTTTCTACTTACACTAAATTTCCTTCTATTACCCTTGGCGGAAAATAATTATCCATTCTACCCTGTGAATTCTTACCTTGGTGTGCCAGCCCCTGAGGCGTGTAATCAACTACGCGGTAGAATTTGATAGTGGATGAAATCAACATGAAAATTTAAAATTTATGACAGAACCTAAGGATGACTAAAGAAACTGAAGTCAGTTGTCACCAAACCAGTCATACGCTATTATTAAGTATTCTGCCTGCCAGCAGCTCCTGGTATTAATGACACGGAATGTACGTTCTTCCTTAGGTTCTCCTCTCATGAAACTTTCTCCATTTTTCTCAATCTGGCTCATCTTTTATCTTACAATACATTCTCCAGTTTTTCAAATCACCGATGAACACACTAACTAAAGTAATTAAGTAACAACAGGATCTCTATTACTAAAGAAATACGTTTTCTTTTGGTTTACCAAATTTATTAATGGCGGAAAATGAATTATTAAAAATTGCTTTCCTATTTTAAAGATCTAAAGTTTACAACAATTTTATTATGCATATATGTTGTTAACATTACCTTATTTTATTTTATTTATTTATTTATTTATTTATTTTTTTTTTTTGGAATAGTAATGATGAAAACAACCTTTTTAATAATTAAAAAAACTGAATTGATATTACAGATACGGCTGGTTACTTTCTTCATGCAAAATAATGTATTGGTATTTTATCTATAGGCAATGAGATGTACTGAATGGTAGAGTATGCAAAGAATTGGACCAATAAGTTTCTTAAGTTTTACACCTGGTTTACGGAATTAATAAATTAATCTGTTTAAGAAACTACTCTGTAACAACGAAGTTGTTGATATAGTTATATCATAATAAAGAAACTCGACTTTAGTAACTAATAACCTTGAAAATACTTAGAAACTTTAAACAATTACACATTTACCGATTACGAAAGTTGCAGAATAATCAAGGTAATTAAATTTAATAAATTGGTCGATTAAATTCTTTACTAAATATGCCGTTGAAAGAAAATTATCCATAAAATTAGGAATAACATTTCGTAAAACACTTAAGTGACTAATTCCTGATTTTTAAAAGTGTCCACTAAATAGAGTTTAACACTAATAATAATGCTTTGTGAAAGAATTTGTTGGAACAGCATATATTTAAAATATTAATGTGATAAACAACATTAAGCTGTATAGTAACTCAGTAATATTTATACTTTAAATTATTCAATATAGAACAGCAATTAACCTATACCATATTTGCAGCACTATAAAACAACCACAAATTTTACCGTTCTACTCAGAATCAACCGCAGAGTCCGAATCATCACATAATTCTTCATTATCAACATCAGTATTACTCGCTTCTTCATTTCCTTCTGTCACCCATTTCTCTATCCTCTTCCAATGTCTCTGGTGTTTTGTTTTGTTCCATGCCAACAGCTGGTGACTTGTTCTTTGAAGATCCTGGTCCTGAGTGTTGCATCTGTGAAACTTCAGGCAATCTCTTATTTAAAAGCTTCCAGTTATAAGAAGGATATGTTAGTTTTCTGTCTTCTCCAATGATAAACGATTTATTGTTTTACTAAATGTAAAGAGAGTTCTTTCTCTGGCAGCAGATGTAACCGGAGCACAAATGATTCGAATGACGACATCAGTTAATTCAGTGATGTCTCGAAACCCTCTCCATCAAAGTAGTGAGCTCATTTGTTCCACTCCGTCCCACAAAAACTTCCTTGCCCAATTTCCTTCCCTGTCCCTATAGTCAGTCAAATGTGATCTCAGTAAAACAGAATTCAATCCCATTTGTTTTCCAACTCCATCCAGCAAATCTTCAGCGGTCAATTTGCAGCCGTGAAAAGTGGGCTTGAAGAGATCTGCAGCCAGATGAATTGGACCCAAGCGGGTTCACTTCTTTGTTTAAATTTTTCCATCATTGATTGTCCTTCTGTTTTCGAAGGGATTGATGATGGTTAGATGAAGGCTCTGGAATTTTGAGTGCAAAGTGTCTATCTGATACTCATTTTACTCAAAGCAATTAATCAAATCCACTATAGGTTTCAAAATGGCTACAAGGTTTTAAATACAAATCCAGAATACATCATCAAGAAGTATTTTCTTGATTTCTGAAGATAATGACGATTCTTCACTCACGCGAGCGTCTGAAGCCCAGTTTTATTGACAAGCACACTTTGGAGGCATTGTAAATGGTTTCCTCATCTTGTTTTTTCAGGCAACTTTAACGAAATTATAACCTTTTTTTCCCCTTGAGTTTTGTGTAAATAGTGCTTGCAGGTGATGGCTATGTTTGATTGTTTTAACAATATCAATTACACTTCCCAGTAATGTAATTGCCGATGGACATCCGATGATGTCAGAACAAACCAAATGGAGAAGATCAGCAAGACAACCCAAAGATACTATACTAGGAGACTTCTGTTTCACTAATTTAAAAGCTGCTCTCATGTTGGACGCGTTGTCTTCTATGATTATTAAAAAAAATTTAGGGTTATGTTTTTACAGAACATTCATAATCTCATCAGACAAGTAATGTGCGTCGTGTTTATTTTCTTTCGACAACTCGAAATCAACAAAAACAGGTTCAGGCTTTAAAATGACGAAATAACTAATAGATTCATTTCTTAAGTTACCCCAACAGTCACACTGTAAATACAGATGTCTTATTTAACTTCCTTCCTATGTCCTATGTCTTTATTCCTCTAACTTCATTTTAACTTCCCCTTGCATTTCACTGTATTCAGCATCCCAGTAACTCGTAGCTAGGCGATACCTTGATGGGAGAGAATACGAAGGATGATTTTTTAAAAATTCAATCCACAAAGGGTGATAAACAAGTGACAGGGGACACCCACTAACGAAGATCGCTTTGGCAATGCTTTCCTTCAACGCTTCCTGTAAGACTTCATTAAGGTTCCTATACGTCGGCATTTGTTTTAAGAAACAACAATATTAAGATTCTATTTTTAAAAATCCGAAATAGTAACGTTCAACCTAAGAAGCCATAACAAGTCAAGAAAAGCCTTATATTTGATGGAAATTGATGTATTTTTTTGGTATAATAAATGCGACTATACCTACTATATCAAACACACTTTCTCCTTTCATTAAAATTACTTCAAAATGTTCTTTTAAGTTGGAAACTAGTAGACATAAGATACCATCTTTTCATGATTAACTTAAACCTCCATAATGTTCGACTCGGAAAGATTTTGATAATTTTGGTCGTCTTTATTCAATTAGTTGTAGCCTCTGATATGTAATGCTTTAGATACATGATCCAGCTTTCATTTATCTTTTATTCGTATGACAGTTGTCTGCAGGGGTGCCCATCCCCACCAAAGCTGATGGCGCACTCCCCCCCAAAATTAATAATCTTTTCCCTCCTCAAAACTCAAGTCCTCTAAAAACAATTGCCCAGTGTAGCAGTAGTTTTTATAGTACTAGTAATTGTTATTTTTGTTGTTGTTTTTATTTCCTGTAGTAGTATTATAGAATGCTTGTAGTAGTAGTAGGGGCAGTAGTAATTATAAAAATGGCATTACTTTTATTAGTAGTCTTGGTAGTGTACAATACTAAATATGTTCTATAAGGATATTGAAGGGTATAAAAACTTCTACACACTGTGTATGGCACAGGTATTCTTTTTTTACAATTAGTAGTATTATTTTTTCTTTACAAAATATTGATATAATTCCCTTGTACATGAAAAGTAAGACGCAAGTTACAAGTTATTGAGTTTGATACCAAAATAAAATGTTATCCTCGAAATTAGCCTACAAAAAGAAGTGAAATCCAACAAAAAACATTCCTGTAAAAGAGCCAAGTACGAGTGGCCTTAAAAAGAATTGAAATCACAAAAATAGGCGCCAAGTTCTGGTGGACAACAGTTACAAACACTCACTGGCTCACTTCAAATTTAGATTTGAAACTTGGCTGTTGTCTGTATGGTTACCACTAGCTCACAATTATGTCAAACTACTTTATAATTTTCAACAGACAACATAGGCAAGTTCCACATCTAAATTTGAAAGTGATTCCTTGAGTATTTGTAACTGTTGTTCACCAGAACTTGGCGCTCATTTTTGTGATTTCACTTCTTTTTAAGGCCGCTTATACTTTTTTTTTTAACAGGAATGATTTTGTTGGATTAAATTATTACTGGTCGTGGTGGTGACATTAAACTACCCTTGATGTCCTTTATAGAGTAATAATTTTTTTCTTTGCTCACTCGACAAAGAAAATTTGTCTATAATATCATTGTTGGGAATGCATTCTAAAATGTCTTTTTCGGAAGAAAGGACAAGCATGTCGGAGAGCCATACATCTCCCATGCTGCTTCTTAGTCTATTTGTTACAATCTTTACTTTACTCATAATCCTCTCTGCTGAGTTCAATTGCTGAGCTATTAGCACAATCCTCTCTCTGCAATTGAACAGCATTACTTATTAAGTGTCGTACATGGTATAAATAAGAAATAAATAAATGCTCCCAGCAGAAAATGGGTAAATTACCTACACAAAGCGATAAACCAACCAGCCCATCCTTTCATATAGCAACTTGCGCGGTACTTCATTCATAGTTTCTAAACAGGGGGTAGGGGATTTCATTCTCGAGATTTAAAAAAAAATCGCATCGTGTTCCAATGTTATTCTGACGACAGCAAAATTACTTATTTGACATTAGAGTAAAATTCTTCTCCAATTTTTTTATTCCCCCCATTTTTTCTCGATGGCACAACTTGCGCCATTCATCCCTCCTGTGGGCGGCCCTTCTCTCTTAAAACGAACCAACCTTTCCTTTCATACGGCTACTTGCGCAGTACTTCATTCATCGAGTATCGAAGCAGGGGGTACGGAGGTTCACCCCGGAAAATTTTTGAAAATTAGCTTCTCAAAATCGTGTTTTAATGCTATTCCGACAGTAAAATTGCTAGTTCGAAAGTAGAGTAAAATCCCCCCCCCCCAAATTTTTCTCAATGGCGCAGCTTGCGCCATAAATCCCCCCCTGTGGGCGGCCCTGGTTGTCTGAGTTGTCTGTGAATCATTTCTGAGAATTTTAAAATTTCAAAATTGCACATTTCGGAGAAAATTGTTGGATTGAAGGAGTATCAAAACATCTATTCTCAAATGAAAATACACAATAACTTGATAGGGTTCTTGAAAATCGGCGGTGTATCGCAGACTTTACATTTAAAACTGGGTCTGTCTCCCAAGGATTTAACAAAGAGGGTTTATATACGATTTCTATATTTGGACAACCTAAGGCTTGAACTCATACTACGATTTCTTAATTGTTTAAGTCTTGGCGAAACTAATCCAAGTTTAAAAGCCGTTCACACCTTGGTGAAGAAAGGGCATAGGTGGATAAGTATAGTAAAATAGCCCGAGATCAATCTCGAGACGAGAAGAGGGTGGCAATGTAGGTACCCACAGAAGACATTAATTTCTCATGTTTCAACTCTGAGTCTGATTTGTTCGTGAGCAATGACGTAAACTCGGAAAAGTTAATTATTTCTCAAGATTGGCTTGATCGATGTTGTTCAAACTTAGATGTATGTATAGGTGTACACGAGGGCTTCATCTGAAAATTATAACAGCTCATCCCCACCATTTCCCCTTTCAAAACACTCGATTCAATATTTTGATCTCCAATTTACCTATGAAGTTCTTCGAGAAAAATATAAAAAATTAGGTTTTAGATGTCGTTGTAACCTAGAATAATATATAATATCCAAAATTGTATCGCGGGTGGGCCATTGTCAAAATTGCCTACAAACCCGCACCGCACATGAACGGGGTCATTGGTTATTATTTTACATATTTATAGTGAATGAATGAGAAAACACGCTCGACAGACCTCAAAATATTAAAAAAGGTCACCGGTATGGTTAACAATTCTTAAAACTTCAATATAATTGAACTTTCGGAAAATACCCATTTTTTGGGTAGGTAAATACAAAATGGGTAAATACCCGGGTAAATACCCATTTTTTATTTACCTACCCACTGGGTATTTACCCGACCCACATCTCTAGGTGAGATATCTTGTTACATTACACCATAGGACACGTGCTATTCACTAAGCTTACTCGCTACAAGTTAAGTCATAGTACACGTGATATGTATTTGCATATACAAAAAAGTACCGATCTCTAAATCATAGTTGCTGCGTTAAGGTTTTCTAAGTGCCTGGAAAGGGAAAAGGGCAGACATAGCCTGCATTCCCTTACTTCAGAGTTTGTAGTTTGAAATATTATTTTACTTTGTATGTACTTAAGCTAGCAATATTTAGGCCGTCATGCGTTACTGTGGGCAGTTGCGTTCAGGCCCGGACTGACCCAGGTGGCTAGGCGGCGATCGGCGCCCAGACATGGGCCAAATCAAAAGAGGGCCAAATGAAAATTTTAATAAAGAGAGAAAGAAGGTCAGGAAGAAGAGAAAAGTATGTGGAAAATGTGTGCGACAACTAATATTCTTGTGAACAATCACGACGGTAATCTGCATACATCAAGCTCTTTGAGCGTTTCATTAAAATTTGGTTGCGACTCACGTTCCCTTAAAGTAAAAATGGGCCATTCCAGCTTGAGAGTCATGTGGGTGCAAGCAAAAACAATAGTAAAATGCAACACGCTTCCTATCGAGGAATATAAAAAGGAGCTCAAAGTAAATTGGCCTGACAATATAATTTTGAGAGTTTAGTTCCTTGGCCCAGGAAAAATAATAATTTGAAACCCAACAGAAAGAGATCTGAGATTGCTTTAATGATTTATGATATCACGACGTCGCACCGTTGCCTCTGTAACAAGATCCCGTGGTTTTGGCATTGGGTCACTTGTGAGTAGTCACCAGATTTTTATGCACTTAAAATTCATGAAATATGCGAGCAACTATACTGTTAAATGTGTTAAATATGCACTTAATATGCACTAACAATACAATTAAAGAGAACACTTTCGAACATACAGCGAAGATGGGACGCAAATTTTGTAGGTGAAATATTATGTGGAAAGTGTACTTTACGTTTCAGGGACTTCTCTTCAGAATTTATTATTATATTTACAGTGTATATATTCTAAAATTTTTGAAGCATACACATATGACATTAAAATGAACACAGTGATATAATAACACAATTTCTAGTTTTTCTTCACAATTGTATGTTACATACAAAAAAGTAAGTTTTCGTTTTTAAGGATTTATTCCTCCCCGTAATTAGCCTTACAGTATATCACAAGATGATTCTCTACATTTTCTCCAATCAGTTTGTGACATTTGTACCCAGAAAATGACTGTAAACATCAACAGATGTTACCGGACATAATTTATAGAGAGGAGCAAGATTAGTATCTATATTTTCTCGCAAATTGGGATATAACCCCAGAATGTATATTTCCCATGGCTTCAATTGTTTTGTCTGGCAAATTGGGATATAACCCCAGAAAGTATATTTCCCATGGCTTCAATTGTTTTGTCTGGCAAATTGGGATATAACCCCAGAAAGTATATTTCCCATGGCTTCAATTGTTTTGTCTGGCAAATTGGGATATAACCCCAGAAAGTATATTTCCCATGGCTTCAATTGTTTTGTCTGGCAAATTGGGATATAACCCCAGAAAGTATATTTCCCATGGCTTCAAATGTTTTGTAGTCGGGGTTCTTGGCAAGAACATCCGTCAATTTCTTTTACACAGAGCGCCCGAATTCACCAGGAACTGACTGGAGCTCATATTCAACTTCATTAACTAGAACTGAGTATTTACAGAGCACATCTCATGTTTTTGAATTGATGTCGACACGATATTACAATGAGTCTTTATTGTTATCAGATTTCTCTTAAGGTTTTGGCAATTGTAATCGTCTTTCCTCTACTGATCGGTTGCTAATAATATTAGTCCTTCATCAACTAGTTATTCCTTTATCCTCCAGCCAAATACGCCATTCTGTTAGACATTTAAATGCATTGAAAATACAATCTAAAATTAGATTCATAACATACTATAAGCATATATCTGAAATAAAACTTACAGAATATTCTGAATATGCTCTTAAGCATTAATATACTGTATGCTTTTAACCTTGGCAATATACATTTACATGCACTATAAAACTTCAAATTTGAACTGTATTATTGTTGTTACAAGCTCCTACCAAGTTTAACAAAGATGCATATAAGCAAACGAATTATGCATTTGGATGAAAATCCGATTTCTACTCATGCTTTCATCTCCCAGTAGTTTCCAATTTTATTAGCCAGGAAGTCGAGCCGCGGTCAGTTATTCAAACTCACACTTTGAGGTAGTGTATGTCCTTATCGCGTCGTTTCGAAAATTACCATGGGAATGGAGTTAGTGCTATTGTAACGAGTGGATTATAAATTCGAACTTCTTAAATCTACAGCATTGATAAATGAAAAGTTAGTAAACTCTTAATACATAGGTGTTTCTTTTAAATAAAACTGTGGCTGCTGTTGAATGTCATGGTTGTCGTTTTGTATTCATATACTACAATACAGTAAGAACTGGAGATACACATAAATTTGGAATAAAATTACGTAAATTGAAATGACAATTTATTACACCACTTTCTGGTAGCAATATTGTTGTTATTTAATCCCATTTCTGGAAGAACCACAATCAAATTTCACTAGGAGAAATACACTTGCTCTAATAGTGCCCATTCTGAGCTCGACAGTTGGAGGGTTGGAATATCATTATGAACATCGTCTTCAAAGTTCTATTCTGAATTAATGTTGCTCTCATCACTTGATGAATATATCATTCTGTACACTGGCACTCTTTTCGTTTCCCTTGAATCAATCTAACTTGAATTACCTTGTTCTTCTTCACATTTTAGAGTATTTTCGTCTTCTAAATGGTAAACAACGAAACAATGCGGAATGAGTTTCGCAAAAGGAACGTGAGAGTAAAAGAGTTAATCTTTTAACTTGCCTATAACGCTGCATCCTCACTTTATTTTTCAGTCTCACCTTGTTCCTATGTTTAAGTCTAAATTTTCTAGCCCTTTCAGCGCAACTCATTGCTTTTCTTGATCGATTCAGTTCATCACTGACAATATTACTTGGAACAGAGTTACTTGCCTGTGAATCTATATTACTTACTTATAAAAACTCACACTAAAGCAAATCCTCATTGTGAAATTACAATAATAATACCAAGTAACCAAAAACCAACTGTTTCCCTTCAATTCACTTTCCCGCATTTCACCTGACAATGGCAGCGTTCAAAAGATTTAATGTTTGGTAGGTAGCACAGAGGATTGAGCAGCTCAACAGTTGTACATTATGTGGTTTGAACGCCACCAATCAGCACTCAAACAAATACTCCAAAGACATGGTAATAGCACAAAGCGAGTTGCCTAGCAAAGTTCGACTTTGATACTTTGGAATGTAATTTAATTCATTTAAATTAAATTATGGATGCAAAGTTTTTATGCTTGTTAATGTTCAAATGTTAATCTTAAAATATCAATCTCTTTAGTAAGGATATTGCATAATAATAGTCTGAGAACAACCAACCAATTGTATGGTTACTTTTCTGTCCCGTGCGTAACGGCGAGTCAAAAAAGAAAACATAATATGACGCTAATTAAATTCTATTTTTCAATTTAAAAACATAATGCACAGTAAGGAGAATGAATGTAGAACATAAGTGATGGCATATAAAATGAAAATGCTGCCATAAATCGCAGAGAATGTCCAATGAATTTGAAGTTGTCAAATGAGCTTTTCGTCTGAGTCCCATGCGTAACGCTTAATTTTGGCTTATAACTCAAATTTGCAATTGTTTTGAGTGTTTTAATTTTTTTAATTATGCACTAATAGTTCCCCCTAATTTTGACATACTTTTTATTTTATCTGAAAATACATTTTTGTTTAAGAAAGCAGTTTTTGTGTACAAATATCCCGTGCGTAACGCTGAGAATCGTCCAATATTAAATTTTACATTGATAATTTTTTCTTGATCTATCACGTCGCAACCATAATACCATTACGACTAGCCTGTAGGCCTATATGTGCATACAATTTGCACAAACACACCCAATCAGGGTGCTTGGCATAGTTCATGGACCACAAGTGCTTACTGACATTCATGTCCTTACAAGAAGATTTTCCCATGCTTGTTCCACAGGGTATACTCCCCACCGAAAAATATTTCCGGGTACATGCAGGGGGCGAGTGTTTTGCAGCTTATCGTATCCCTTGTTCACGAATACTGAAACCTCCAGTGCTGACTTTAAATTAGCTTCTCCATAGTTCTTTGATCTCAGCCATCCCAAGGCGAGATGAAAAAACAAATTATGCTAATGATTACTGTCCGTGTTGTTCTCATAAATCTTGTTATATAACATATACCCTGATTCTATATTGGGCCTATGATCTTTATGGTATAATGTACGGTGTGGCAACTAAAAAAAAAGTGTGTTCTTTATCTAAGATTGGAATATATTCTATTGTTCATTTATTTTAATGTTTTTATTTCAACTGAATTACCAAATTACAAAATTTCAGTTTCACAAACTAGCGACTTCTGACCCATTCACTTCCCGCTCGCTTCGCTACATATTTTACAGTTTTTAAATGGCGACCATGACTGAGGACTGTTACTGAGGTTGTTTTCCCTGGTAACGGATCTGAAGTTATTTGCTAATTATCAAAATTAAAGATCAATAACGTATTGAATTGGTCATAAGAATGCAAATGATAAAAAAGGTTTATTACTGAGTAAGTGATTATAGTAGTTGGCTGTCCTGTTGCTTTTGCTTTTTTGTAAGAAGGGGAAACGGAATAAATAATAAATTTTTTAACTAAAAGCAAACCTTGGAGGCTGGTCAAGGATGGACTAAATAAGAGTTCCTTAACTATGAATAATATCTGATTCATAAATTTTGTAGTGTTAGCTTAAGGATTTTGTCTTGTATGTGTTTATGTATTGTGTTGAGACGATGGCAACTAATAACCAAAATATTGTCAAGCAGAGCGAGCTTGAGGCTGCGTGTATTCAGTGCACATTGAGCGAGAAAGAGAAAAGATCCCGCGCTTCACGCAGGTTAATAAGATGCAATGAGTGCGAGATGAAGTGGATACATTTCACATGTACAAACTTAGACGACACTTTGGAAAACGAAGAAAAAATTAAGAATCGGGAAATAGTCAAATATTGTAATGACTGTATTGAGAAATCAAATCATTCTCGCGATCCAATATATACATCGACAGTAAGAGAAAAAGAGTACCCTGAATCGGATGGGGAACGCGGGTATAGTACACCAAAGAATCGAGGCCAGATATCTCCTGTGGACATATCTGACGTCGAAGATAATGAAAAGAATGGGGACCACATCGGTGATTCTCCACCCAACTTGAATAGTGACCAGACAGTGGCAAACCTAAAGGAAGGAGTGCCATCTGGCGGGTTTGATATACAGCTTACAATACAACAAATGATACAAGAAATGAATCGACAAATCGGTAGTATAAAACAGGATAATCAACAAATGAGGCGCGACATGAATGAAAAATTTAGTAATGTGGAGCAGAGGTTAAATACTTCGAACCGAGAAATAGAAGCTCGATTCGAGGTATTAAACCACAAAATTGACGACATGTGCAGTGACTTTGCTTCCTCAATGACCAAATTGAGGGAGAAAACGTCTACAGAAATCGATCGCGTAAGGTATGAAGCCCAACAATCTGTAGAGCAACTAAAGCAAGAGACAGACATTAAATTTATGACTGTAGATTCAAAACTGGAAAAGGTAGACAACAAACTTCAAAATGTAGCCAAAAACTCGAGCAACAGCAGGTCGAAATCGATAAGTTAAATTTAATCCTAGCAAATCTATCAGTGGAAGCAAAATTGGAAACAGTAAATACAAAGGTTAGTGAAATTCAGGAGGAAGTAGCTAACCTCCAAAGTCAAGTAGTAAAACTCCAGTCGGGATTAATTAGACATATCTTATCCTTTCCCTGGCCGCAGTTCACCAGAAATGACAACCGTGGAAGGAAAGAAATCCGGTATTGAGAAAGTGAATCAAGTGCTGGCTGATGCAGGGATACTACGATGTATTATTCCCTGCAGCGTTCAGGTTCAAAACCCTGGTTGGGATGTTTAAATACACTGATGCAGTCAAGTGTGGTGACTACTACAGTCACAAGTGTAAATGCTCCCTCATTATTTTGTGGCACCCAATCACATGGTGTAATGGCAGGGAGGGGAGGAGGTTATGGTAGCGGACCGTCGGTTGTTGCTCCAGTTAGTATGAATGTGGAGCCTAATATGGCGGACACAAATTATAGAGTCACTTCTATAGTCCAGAAGGTATAACGTCGTTGGCTTCCCGCGCTTGGACCTGCTCGTCACTGAAGGTGTGGTAAGAGGGTAGCCAATCACTACAAACCGTCTCCTGCGCTCAGCGAGCCACGAGTAACCAAACTGTTCACTCCCCATAAACGTCACTACAACTTTTCGCGGGAAACCAACGGCGTTATACCTTCCGTACTATAGTTATCTGGGGACTTTTAGTGCAGCTACCACGTCGTCCATGACAAACTTTAAGACGACTTCAAAGTGTTTCCCAACCGGTGACGGAAACACCCTCAAGAGCAAAACCCGTGTTCGCTTGAGGAAGCGACGAAAGTACTTCGGAATATTGCGATGGTTGGTCTATCGATTGTATTATGCCTTTGTACTACTTTCGAAAGTTCAACCAGAATTCCACCGAAAGGAAAGAAGGAGGAAAAAGAAAAGATCTTGTGTCCTCATGATTTCTCACATCACTTGAATGCTTTCTCCTTTAAAATCATGTAATACGGAGTACACTCAGAACGTCATTTGGTTGATATTTGTTTAATTCAAAACTCAATCCTTTAATAAATCAATGATTTTTTTTAAATGCTAATTTGTTTCCTATTCACTTCGTTACCTTGTGAAAGTATCGGAACACACAATTATCAAAATCTTAATCTTTTCAACTGCACGGCGAAAAGAAAAATGAATTGTTAGCACAGTATCCGAAATAAACGCATTACACTGTCAATAAATGAGTGCGTGAGTGTGTGAAAGTGAGTTAATATTAAGGTTGTATTTATTAATACATATCATCTGTACCCTAGCAAAATTTTGTTACCCTAACAAAATTTTGTCAATGACTCCGGGGAAACTGTAATATGCCATTACAGTTAATGGCATTTTTCTTTGGAGGGGTTCACTAATTTTTCAACGCACTGTACTAGTGATTTTTCAAAATATAACTTCGGTCCGTGTAGGATATTCATTTGTCGTTTATTCAAACCATAATTAATGTGGAACCTTTAAATAATCTAGTAGTACTGGTATTTTGGGGAATAATATTTTTATTTATACATTACTTTATTATTAATCTTATATATGGACCACCGCCCGCTGGAGTCACTCCTTTCGCTCGCTCTCTATACTGCCTGTCGAATCACCAAAAATAACATAGAGATCGCCGTACGAATATTTTTCCAAATTCCGCCGCATGGGTGCAGCACTAAGTGTGACTTGTTTGACTCTATGCCCAATGTTTTCTTAATAGACGTCTAAAAGAACCACCTAGAGAGGCGAACTTTCATAATCTAAACTGTGTTACGTTCGTTGAGGCTACTATACCGGATTTCAAGAAATCGGTAGATTCATTGAGTAATATGAGCCACTGTATTTGCCAGTTCTGTGGAATGCACTTTGTAGAACTATTATAGTGATGAAAAGTACAAATTGCTGTTATCAGTAAAAATAGTGAAAAAAATTGAGAAACCACTATTCACATATGGAGAAAGCATAAACGAAGCGTTTTGATTTTCTTGCAAATTCAAACTCATTTCCAGAAAGACAGTCGAAATTCTAAAAATGAGTATTGCAGAATTTCTACCGTTTCGTATTATTATTATTATTATTATTATTATTATTATTATTATTATTATTATTATTATTATTATTATTATTATTATTATTATTATTATTATTATTTATAATAACCTTCAAATTTGGAGTGAGTGGAGCCAGAAAATAGCTGCAGGGTCGGTGTCCGATTTAATGTTTTTCCACCCATAGGCAAAAAAATATTTGCCGCCTCTCATGCCGATGTACAAAATTTTAACACAATATAATATTTATATATATTTTTCAGTGTAATGTCCCACGATTATATCTGTTAGGCTAAGGAAGACGGATGATTAAGGCAAGTGAATGTTGATGGAAGAATTGGTGGAATGAAATGTGGAAGGAAACGAAAGTGAGAAAACCCACGGACACCGTGTTGTTCATCACAAACTTACTTAGCCGAGGATTGAATCAGGGACCCCACGCATCGGAGGTAAGCGCTGTACCACTGAGCCACCCTGCCCCTATATATATATTATTTTTGTTCAAATTTTAACGAATTTTCGTTTCCAATCTGCTGTAAATAAAGTCAAACTTATACAAATTTACGTCTTTTAAAATAAAGTTACAGAGAATGATCAGTTTGTGTAAGAATAAAAGAAATTATAAGAATAAAAGAAATTATAAGAATAAAAGAATTTTTGGCCATAAAATGTTAATATTCAAATACTAAAAAGTCACTGTCATTGTCCAAAATCAGATGCATAGGATCTATAAGCGTTTGCCTTTAAAATAAACTGCCTTCCTCCTTGTTGTGTACCGAGCGAAGGTATCTATTAACATAGGCCTAATCATACTGAACGTCATGGAGGGTGTTTACTGTCTTTAATCATTTTTCATCTTTTGCATTTTTTCGTTTCACTTATTAAATTTTGGTCCAACGGGCGATCGTATCGTTATGCCCTTAGGCTCGAGTCTAGTGTTAAATCCAGTCTTGCGGAGGATATATACATATCAGGTACAAATTTTTGGGTGTTGGCCTAGAAAAAGATGTATGAGAATGCATCTTGGCTTGGGGAGATGAATAGTATATCCTGACTTCATTTTATAGTGTGTAAATTCAACGGCATTCTTGTGTTTTCGATATGATGAGTCGTTGCTGTTTTTTCTCAATAATAATAATAATAATAATAATAATAATAATAATAATAATAATAATAATAATAATAATAATAATAATAATAATAATAATAATAATAATAGCATAATGATGGTGGTGCTCAGTCAACACAAGCAATGTGATCTGCTTATGTTGGGCCTTATCAACTGAGTAGATCGTAATTTAATTGATTGGAGTGTGTTTCGTCTATTTTGGATTTATTTCTTTGAGAAAATAAGGATGATACTTTATGTATTTTCATTTAAATATTATTTATTTTTATATGTGAAGTAAGTATGCAAATCACAAATTACATACCATTACTGACTGATACAGCTAACGACGAATACATGTTTATTGCGCTCTTTTTTGTGTTAACCTTTCTATTACTTCGTGATAATAGATATGTAGAATTTCTTCTTTTGTTAATTAAAAGTAAAATTCTTATTTAAAAATATCAACTTGGCCGTATATAAGTAAATTATTGAAAAAGTTTACTAGTTAATACAAAAATTGGGGGAAAATATGCTGAATTACTGTATAGCTACATTGAAGTAGACGAGAACAAGCCTAGGCTGGCCCTGCCACCTAGCGGTCATTTTTTGTTTTTGTCGTACGCTATAGATCGTTGTTTCGACAGGCAGCATAGAGAGCGAGCGAAAAGAGTAACTCCAGCGGGCGGTGATATGGACATTTCAGATGGATGAGTATTGAAATTCTCATCTTAGTGCTATACGAAAACATTGGCTCACAATTGGACAGAAATTCTTAAAATTATCCACCAGTCTGATTTTTGGCAGAATAACTTAGACCCCCTTCCTCCTTCAGAGAGGCCCATATCCTCCCAAGATCCGGTTTTATCCAGTTTATACTATTTTTAATTCGTTTTATAATTTTTCGCCGCCAAAACACTTGATCCTGATTGAACTATTTTCTGACGCTCTGATATCAAGGCGCGAAAAAGCTTATTCTAGAACCAGAAACGAACCAAGCCACAGCACGCTACATCGGCTCTTCCAAATTTTGGGATTTCTCGATAATAAAAAAAAAGGCAGTAACAGCAGGTAACAGTAGTACTATTTGAGAGATAAATAAATTGGAAGCAAACAGGGAGCCCAAGACAGTAAAAATTTAGCAGTAAATTCACCAAAACAGTGAAATATAGAGGTTAGCTACGAAGACGCCATGTTGATGATATGAACAGTGATGGACAGGATGCATCATAGTGTGTGTGATATTCAAGTTCAGGTTTTGTTATCAGAACGTTTAAAATATCCTTTTTTACCACTCCCAAGATTCAATTTAGGGTTACGTGAGACCTGTCCAAATATAGCTTGTGTCTGTGTACGTAGTAAGTGTGACTATTTTTTTTTTTTTTAATAATCACTAACATGCCGGTATCCGATTCTGTAGTAGTGAGGGTAATTTTCGTTATGGTAGCGTAAAACTTAAAACGGGCTCTCATTTATTCCGGAATTGATTAAGCTTCCAACCAAAATGGGTTGAACAAAATTTTTCATAAGGATTCTTTTCCCTTCAGGAAGGGGGCCCTTACCGGTAACATAGTATTTGAAAACATGATTTAGTTTTGTAGAAGGGCTACTTGGCCCTGATCTTTTTGTCTCCCTTCTCTTCAGTTCATAGAGTCGATTAGGGAAATCCGATAACTCCATTTGGTCCGTATATAGTTGAGTGTTGATTATATATATATATATATATATATATATATATATATATATATATATATATATATATATATATATATATATATATATATATATATATATCGATTGCATGCCATAAGAATTTATGTCTCATTCTAGAATAGATGTAATAAATGTTTGCAAAATTGTAGTTAGATGGTTTCTATTACATTATTTTCATCCATGTCGATACACTGTCATGTATGTATGTGAGTGTGTGTGAATGAATGATGAACTTTGTTTTTAAGTGGTAGCATTAATATTGATTTACGATTATAGTGTCTCTAATATAGGATGTAATAATATACTGATACATGACAGAGGCTATAAAGGATAGTTAATCCAAACGTACTCAAAATCGGCTCAATGAGGAAAGCCAAAACAAAAGGATGAGCCAAAATAACGACAGTCCTTTCAGGAATCTCAAAACTTCTACTTGTGGAAGAAATATACATTACTTTAAGTTTTTTGGGGCCGAATCAAATGTGTGATTGATCTTCGCTATGGGAATTCAGATACTGAATAAAGGTTATGCAACGTTTGGAAATGACATATAAACTGTTTAGTAAAACTTTCTCGTCACCCGCGCTGGGTCGGGGCAACTCCCACTTGCGTAGTTGCCTGGATCCAGGTTAGGGTCGTATGAGGGAACATGTGTCTCTTCTGGATCACTTCAGCATTGATCCTCAAGTAATAACAGTTGGATATGAATTACCTCTTAATAACTATTCGAGTTCCTTCACCATTTTCCCATATTTACCCAATAATTCTATCTTCCTCTATCTTTCTCCTATTTCTCCTTTTCTCATTCTTCTCTCTTACCTTCTTATTCTTTCTCACTCTTTCTTTTCCTATTTCTTAAAAAACTGAAGAGGGGTCGTGACTGGAAGTTGCCGCTATTGGCATGGTCATAAAATTGTTTTAATGTTTCTTCGGAAGTCCGATACCAGTTAGTCAACCCAATATCAACCATCTGGAGTTAGAATATTCTAAAAGTCCATTTATTTTAATGTTTATATTTCAATTGAATTACCAAATTACCAAATTTCAGTTTTACAAACTAGCGACTTCTGACCCATTCACTTCCCGCTCGCTTAGCTGCATATTTTTCACATATTTCTTAAATCTTAACAAAATTTAGCGCGTACGATTCCGTTTCTTTGTTTATGCTAACTCACATATTATCAGGGTTGCCAACTTTTCTTTTTAAAAAAATTGGGGCGGGACAATCGGTGTTGGAGCCCCCCACACCCTGGAGACGACTACACGTACGGCGAGTTGTTGAAAACAATGTAAATAATCAGCTGAATAACAAGAACATGAATGAATGCGGTACCTTATTATTTTTATTTTCCCACCCACTGTTCATCACTAGGTATAAGCAATATAGGCCTATGCGCCAAATTCAAACCAAAACAACTGCAATTTATTTAATGTAAACAAAGTTTAAAGAGAATAAAATATATATTCTTTTTATAATAAATGAGTGCACTGGCTATCATCACACAACAAATTCAAACCAAAACAATTGTAATTTATTTAACATAAACAACGTTTAAAAGTAAAACAATATGGAATGTTTTGTTTTTTTTTTTTATCACAGAGTTTCTTTAAAGAATGACTGAAACAGACTATTTATCAAGTAATCAAGTCTTTTCCTTGACTATTCCCTTTGGTAAACTTATATTTAAAAATGCAAAAGAGAGACTTCGCGTTCTTCCTGCAAAAATTTAGCATTTTTAAATGTACTTTTCGGTACTCCTGTTAGCTTTGATCAGTTTCTTGTTGCTCTTGTAAGTTGGGATAATAGCCCAGTCAATAAAGGTTTTTGCAAGGAAAAAATTTGGGTAAAGCTGATTTTCTCCCAAGTGATAGACCACTATGAGAGGAACATTTTCCCAAAAGTCCCCGCCCCTTCCCCTGGAGCTTTCCCCACCACGCCCCCTCAAAGTTAAAAAATGGGCGTTTTAGAAAAAAGGCCATATCTTCAAAACTAATGGACATATTGACATGTTTCTTTTTTTCTCGTAATCTGTAAAACGTGCTCTACAATTTTGTATTCCTTAAAGTTTTTCATAAACCTAATGGTTTCTTGGCAATTTTAACCTAAAGAGTAAAAAGTGAAAAAAATCGCCCGCGCCATTTTGTTTTTACTCTTATATTTCCATAGTGAGTTGTGATATGGAAAAATGTTTCAAATAAATCTTAAAGAGCATAAAATTATCTTTCCAACGGTGTATATATTGTGGGGGTTACTCTTAAAATTAGCCATGTAGCGAGGTAAGTTTGAAGACGAGCGGGCTCCAATTTTCGCCTCAAATATCAGTCACTATGTTTCATTTCGAAAGAAAAATAATAACAAAGCTTTCTTTATTTAATAAACCACTGCGTTTTTAGAAAAGCATTTTTGTTTAGTCCTGCCTCCCCTGTGAAGCTTTAACTCTTACTCTATCCCCATTACCATTCCAATTTTAAAAATAAGCGTTTCTGACAAAAGGTGTTATCTCCAAAACTATTCGACACACTGATAATTTTCACATTCTGTTTTATTCTTAAAAAGTGATAAAATTATTTTATTTTATTTTCTATTTTTTATAAATCTAATAATTTCTAGATAAACAAATAAACTATAAAAATTTGAAATATTTTGTTTGCTCTTCCTTTCACTATTTTTTGCCTTGGATCTCCTCAGTCAATTAGCGTATGAAATTATATCTATAACATTTTTTTATTATGTTTACATCTTAATTTTGAACATGTCCGCTATGCTTACTGCAGTATTTCCAACTTAATCTTCCGTAGCTATACAGTATACTATTTAATTTTCGGATGATGATTCTACAAGTTCTTCCTCGGAATAGAAATGTGAATTTAGGCAAGACAGCCCATACAGTGCTCACACATTGCAGAGCAATCTATTTTAGTTATTTTACATTTACAGTATTGCCTACATCATTGCTTACATGAACATGATATTATATACAGAAGCTCGTCTGGTGCAAATGGCTCGGATGTGGGAATAGGTTTCAATGTATTTTTGGAGCGTCCGTTTTCTTTAATTAATTCTATCCTCCAACCCCATTCTGTATCAGGAAGTTTATTTCCTAACCATTTCTGTACTTGCAAAAATACTCTGAGCGAATGTTCATTACACGCTTCAGAAGTTGGAGGTAGTTTGGCCAGGTCAAACTTTGATCTTAGTGAACTTTTCTTTGTGAAAGACAAAAATCTGTGGTATCAGGCTTCATTCAAATTTGAGTATTTTCCCAAATCATACAAAGCCAAAACTAATTTTTCACCTGTAGATAATATTTCTCCTTTAGATTTTGAAATATCCAAAAAACACTCTCGCCCAGTTTTGAAATTCCGGTGATTTGAGCATATCTATTACTTTTAATTTACATAAAAACACGATGTCGTGTCATACTCTGTAAACGCATGACAGAACAAAAGTAGTTGCCGGCAATCTCCAAACTTTTCAATCAATGTTTCGATCCTGAAGTACCGTGTGTTCGGAGTCACACCACCTTTCTCTTTACAGAAGTAAACAGAAGCACTTTCTTTCTCAGGAGACAAAGCAGTAAGTAAGACTACCAGGTCAGTATCAGATCCTACAACAATAAGTTTTGAAGCAGTTTTCAACTGTTGAATGGCCGTCGTTACAATGTCAACATCTGCGTCTTCCTCTGCTGTAATTACAGTCAATCCCCGTTTCACGAGTTCAGACCCCAGAGCCAACGATAATCTCTTCTTATTGTTTCTATTACCTAAGAACTCGTATTTTCCCGTGGCACAGACTGTGTTTTGACAAAAAATTATGTCTTGTGAAGATTTTTTCGCCGCTCTTCTGTTTTGTTCTTCATTTTTCGTGGTAGACTCACTAGGGTAACCATCAAAAACAACGATAGATTTTTGACCATATTTATTAAGAACATGTGTACAATAGTTCTCTAAGACAGCTCCAAAGGTACAGTTTTTTGGCCATGGCAGATGGTGAAGAAGAAACCCCCCGTCTACAATATATGTTGCATCCTTTACATCTAGTTCTTCGATGATTCCTTCTTCAAAAACCTTCATCAAGGATGATTTTGTGCCTTTTCGAAGAGAAACCTCGTCAAACAGAGCTGGTGGGCGTACTGCCAATTCATATTCGAAATATGTCTTTAATTTGCTGGCGCTATCACAGGCACACAATATCCGATTAAAAAGCTGTTGAGAATTGATATTGACCTCTTTTGATCTTACTCTTGCTGACTCCTGTGCTGCCTATGTCTTCACCTTTTCTGTGCAGTTTGAGTTCTTGGAAATTTTTACCTTTAATTTTGTTTATGGTAGACAAATCGACATCGTATGCTTGATCACAGTTTATTGAATCATCACAAACAAACGCAGTGGCCAAAGAGACCAGTTCACCAGACAACTTTGTAAAAGGATTGTGTTCTTGTAACCAAGCTGTAAACTTCTGTAAGTCTGACAAGTCTTTCTTCTTTCTGGATTCTCGTAGTTACACGTGCTGTTCGCTAAACTGCATTGCTGTTCCGAAAAAATCTTCTACAGCCTCATGGACTTTGAGAAAGAATGGTGTTCCAAGTACGCATTTTGAAAGAGTATTGTCAGTAATGCCACGGTCATGTGTCAGTCCTCCAACAGATTTCATGGGTCGCATCAAATCTTATTCTATGCACATATCAGACTACGTTCCTGACCAGTACTTACCTTTCCGCCTAATAGTGAAGAATCCTTTCTCCTTAAAAAGAACTAGTTCTTGATTTGTGAGTTTTGATTCAAGTTTGCACATCTTTTGTGCATACAAGTGGGCGGATTTAGCATAGGGGAGATGTCCGGCAGCATGAAAATATGGGAGAATTTGAATTGTTGTATTCATATGTAAATCCCAGTTTCCTGATCTTTCTGCAAAGATAAACAGCATTATAAGGTCAATGCACCTAACGAGATTAACCCACAGCTTAATTGTTCTGCTTAAAGTTCTAATTTCCTGCAAGAAATCGTTAAATTTGCTCAAAGCTTCTTTAACAGCTGGTTCTTCTAGAAAATCTTGTTCATTAAAACTTTTCAAGAAGATCTTTAGAAATATTTTCCAAATATGCAAGAGAGCCATTTATTTCAGGAAAACTGCTCTTCATCGCTTTAACAATCGCACAAGCAGTAAGGCTATATGCTCGGACAGCTCTTGCGTATGCGTGACCATTCAAATGTGGTTCACAGTCAGTTTACCGTAAACTGTAGCCCATAGGTCTCCCAAACCACTCCCCTCAATTATCTTTCCAATAGCACCCATAAAAGACATTAATAGATGGAATCCTCCTAGCCTCAGAATAATTTTTGACACTTCACTGTTGGGATTTGCTGACGCTACAATTTCGGCCGCCTTTAAAAACAATGGTTGATCGAACCTAACAATACAGGCACAGCGTTGCTTCTGACATTGTTCTGCAGCATAACTGAGAGCAGAGAAAATTGATGGATTGCTAGGATCCATGTTTATAAAAGGAATTCCTAATATATATGTATCCTCACAACTTCTCTTCTACTCATTACGGGATCATGAATCCATTCCACCCAGGCTGCATATCTGCGCCTGCAATCCACAAAACATTCATTTGAAATATGGGATGTACCATTCGACATTCAATTCCTCTGGTAACTTTCAAGTCATTAAAATCTTCCACAAAAATATTGGAGAGCCCACTACGGTGACTTTTTTTGGCATACGAAAGAATACGAATAGTTTCAGGATTAAATGTTCCCAACGGATTTCGCTTCACCTCCACTTCTGTTTTAACACATTTACTTAGTGTTATGCATTTTATCCCTCCATGATATTTAAGGCGAAAATTTGAGCCCGCTCGTCTTCAAACTTACCTCGCTACATGGCTAATTTTAAGAGTAACCCCCACAATATATACACCGTTGGAAAGATAATTTTATGCTCTTTAAGATTTATTTGAAACATTTTTCCATATCACAACTCACTATGGAAATATAAGAGTAAAAACAAAATAGCGCGGGCAATTTTTTCATTTTTTACTCTTTAGGTTAAAATTGCCAAGAAACCACTAGGTTTATGAAAAACTTTATGGAATACGAAATTGTAGAGCACATTTCACAGATTACGAGAAAAAAAGAAGCATGTCAATATGTCCATTAGTTTTGAAGATATGGCATTTTTCTAAAACGCCCATTTTTTAACTTTGAGGGGGCGTGGGGGTGAAGCTCCAGGGGGAGGGGCGGGGACTTTTGGGAAAATGTTCCTCTCATAGTGGTCTATCACTTGAGAGAAAATCAGCTTTACCCAAATTTTTTTCCGAACTTTGATGTTTTTTGACCTTCATTGACTGGGCTATAAAGTCAACACAAGACATGTCCAAGTTTAAAGTAATGAGCAGCTCACAAGGGACATCACCCAATTGTCCGGCTCCGATTTCAATGATTTTTTTTTCTGATAGAGGACATGTATGCATTTTTTGTGATAGATATTTTTGCCATGGTGCATGTTTTCTATTATATATATATATATATATATATATATATATATATATATATATATATATATATATATATATATATATATATATATATATATATATATTAAGGGTTGTGATGTGGTTATTAGATATTACTGCAGAAGTCCCTTACTACCCTTTGTAAACGGAGTGTTAATGAAAGAACAACCATGTAGATACATATAAGGCCTAGGGGAAAGTTGTATGGTAGGTATGGTAGGTAACTATCTTGAAATCCGCCATTTTGAATTAAGATCAAGTTTTTAAAAAGAGAATAGGGTAATATGATGCATAATTTCGGGCTAGAATTCAATCAGGAAGACAATGGTGAAGTTAGTTTAAGATACGCCCATTTGGGGAAAAGTTACAGCCATATTAATTGCTTATACTTACAATGTGCGTAAGTCCCTTACCTCCGCTTCTAACCCGCGTGTTAATGATAATAAGTGGATAAAAGCTTCGGTAATACATATTATGTCTACAGGCAAGTGGTACGATAAGGGTAACCTTGACGGCAGCCATCTTGAAATCCGCCATTTTGAATTAAAGTGAAGTTTTGAAAAATGAAAACCATAGCATGTGACACCTCATTTTAATAGCAAATGTTCCCCAAATGCCAATGGTATGCTTATTTTTGTTCTATAGTTAACCAGTATGAATTTAGGACTGCTTCTAATATGCACCAAACGTCCATTATTCGATCTTTCAAATTGGCAACACTCCTAATTTTCACCGCATGTTTTAAGATTACAACTGGCACTTTGAAATTGTTGCTATGGCTCATGTTTTCTAAATTTATTACATTTTTAGGAGTTGCGAGTTCATGAATAGTGTTGGGATAAGCATCCAGCTTAAATTTCATGCTAAAAAACTAATTCAAATATGAGGCTTTGTAAGCGTATATATGGAGTTTCACTGCACGTTTTGCGAGATTACTCGAAACTAAGCGAAGTGGATGTAGCGGATTTTGATACTAGGCACCTCAGATGTTCGTGCAATTGTAGAATATATTATACCACTGCAGACCCATGTAATCAGTAAGAAAAAAGTTAAAGCCATGGGTGCCACGTAAGTTGACAGCAGTTTGCTTAGTCCGTCGTCTGGAAGGTGCAGATCCCTTAGTGTGTAGAATAACGGGGAATATTCCCTGCATTCTGACAATTCTACAATGACAATCGTAAACGGCCAGGGCAATGGTTGGATTGTGAACGTCCAGGACGATCTCCTAAACCATTTTACCACTTACCGAAAGTATTATTGATGTTTGGTGGTCTGTGGTAAAGTGATCTACTTATAACACCCTTCTCCGTCGAGGCGAAACTATCTGTGAGGATCGTTTCAGTGCTGAATATTGTGAAGCTTGCACGTAAGCATCCAGTAATAGTCAAGTAACATGATACTCTCAATGCAGGCCCACATGTCGCTCAAAGGAAACATTTCATTACCTAGTTCATTCTCTTGACGTCTGTCCCACCGAGTATCACCTCTTCCGGGATCTTGATCTCTTCTTGCCAGCAGGATTCTGATGATCGGGCGTGCAGGGAGGAATTCTACACATCCCAGATTCTAGATACATTTTGTCATATATTTGAATTATTGGTTGAAAGACGGCAAAAGTGTGCGGCCACCAGGAATTAGGAATTAGATTTCTGGGTTTTCGGCAGCTATGACTATGTTAATCCGTCACGTATAACGGATGACGTCCCTCGGTGATCACGCTACCCGGAGAATCGGCGAAGAAGAAAGGAATAGAGAAGGAAGGAAGAGGCTTGGGACCATCATGTTAGGTGCCATTCCGGTATTTGTCTCGTGTTAATGAAGAAAGCCCAAGAAATCCCCACCTTAACAGTCAGAGACTATTTATAACCACGAGATTTGAATCGCGACAATCCAGTACATACAGCTAAAACGCCAAAGATGGACAAAACACACTGCAAAAGGAATACGCACGAGGTATATATAATTCTAGTTGATACTGTCGTTGGAAAAAGATCTTTGGAGAGAGAAAGAAGTAGAGTAAACTAGGATCCTATACACTCTGTAAAGAAAAAATAGCGACACCTCAATTCTCAAGCTAACTTACACAGAAACCATAGTTGCGGCCCGTTAGAAGAGGAATAGAGGGAAATGAAGAGTGGGATAGTTCATTTGTGCTATCTGTGTTACCTGTGGTGTACGACATCGCTTGCCAATTGTTTGTGTATCAGTAATACTTCGCCAGATGATACTGAATGCGTCTCGTAAATTATTGTAGTGAAAATTCTGCATTGCATTTCTGATGTGTAGGCTGAGGTAAATGGCATTTTATGATTGTTCTTTGCTTTCTCATTGTTTGGATAACGTCAAGTGGCAAAAGTGTTGTTGTGCAGCGTTGTTTGTTGCTACATGTGGACTGTAATGAAATAAGATGAGTAAGAAATGTGACTTGGTGTCATGTGAACAAGACATAATTCTTGCTTTGATCAAGGCAAGATGGAATACTGAAAATCGATCATTCTACGGCAGGAAGAGTAATTCACAAGTGGAAACAGCATAGCAAATCGTCCCTTCGTCAACAGTTTGAAAGAAAAAAGAAAGTATCATCCAGATCAGATTGCTAAATGAAATCAATAGCACTGCAGATTTAAGGAGTGATTTTCCCAAAAATCGCTTCTGTAGTTTGACATGATCTTGGAACTGCAGTTACTCGTACAACTGTATTGTTTTGAATGTATGAAGATGATATTACAAAGAAAAAACCGCGTAGAAAGTCAAAACTGACAAAACACGGACGACTTCAACATGTAGTTTTGTAAGTCGATATGCAACTTGGACTTATGACAACTGCAATCACGTCGTTTTCTTTGTTGAAAAGAAGTTTAGCATAGTGGGAAACGATGGTGGTGTGAAGTTGTGGATACGAACAAGCAAGGAACTTGACAAGGATTTTGTTTAAGAGATGCAAATATTCAATTACTGAGTGATTGTATGGGCTTGGTTCACCGTTAAAGACGTCAGAACGACGGATATATGTGAAGAATCGTTTGATGCACGAAAATATCTTAAATTCTGGTGCGTAAAGTTTTTACAACAGCTACAGATGACTTTTCTGAAGAAAATTTGGACTATTCCTTTTCCAGGACGATAATGCTTTATGTCACTGATCGAAAATCGTTAGTACGTGGTTCAAGAATATGACTATTTAGAGACTCATGTGGCCTACAAACTCACCTGACATGAATCCTGTTGAAAATTTGTGGATCAATATGAGCAGAAGATTCAATAGACAACTATCTCAAATAGAATGGAATTCAAGGAACAGATAATCCGGGTGTTATTCCGTGAAATCGAGATTGTATTTTGCAATAGCCTTGTTACCAAAGGGCTCCGATGATTTGCTGCACTCCAGAAAGCCCATGGTGCACATACAAAATACTAGTTTGGTGTATGGCACTTCCCGATGTTTGCACGCAATAGGTCTTACCCTTAAGAAATTCAATTTCTTGTTTTCTGTTATTGTTGTTGATTCTTTTCCAGTTTTATGTATAACTCTTCCTATAAACGATTTTGTCCAAAACACACATAGCTACTTATATATGCATATAAATTCATTAAATTCATGTCAAAAGCCTGAAACTCTGGCGCAAGTATTAAGAATGAACTGCTCATTAGGAATATGCATTGTAATATTATCAGGAATTCATGTAAAAAATCATATTGATTAAAGTATGTTGCAAAAACCATATCCGAGCAAGTGTCGCTATTTTTTCTTTACAGAGTGTAGACATGGATAACAAGGTTTCTGACTTCATTACCATTAGGATAGAATAGAATCCTTATTTCTGTGGTAATGAATCTTTGGGTTTCTTCAGATTTAGAATTACAAACCATTACGAAAATAGTGAGAGTCAAATGTATTTTTCTCGCGTTACTATTTCCAACTTTATGACCCTTCTAAGTATCTACACAATAGCAAGGGAAATATCCAGTTGAAAAAGCCGTGAAAGAATAAAAGAAAAGCACATAAGTAGTTATGTACTTGACATTTTTACGCTAGCTTTCGCAAACTGTTCGTTTTCCTTTTCTCACCGGTCACTTTTACCTTTTTTCTTGAGCTTTCCTTCATCATTATCATTATCAGTAAAGATGATGATGATAATTCATTTGTTGGTCGGTGTACACTGTTTCTCGCCTTCAAAGTGAAGTGAGTGAGTGAGTGGCCAATGATGGAGCAGTCTTTTGGCTGCTTGAGATAAGAATTAGTGGAGTATGCTGTTTTCACTGCTCTCGTCTCAAGTTCAAAGTCCTTTTTTCTTCTTCCTTCGACCACAGATTAGTTGCTGTTTTTTTAGTACCTTCTTTGTCGTGATTAACTAACAACTTTCTCATTCGTGTTCTTTCATTTTTCTTTTTTTTTTTTAATCTCCATTTTTAGACTCTGTACTTCAGACTCGAAAAGAGTATTTAGATTCCTCATAATAACTAAGTAGTCATAAAAAGCGAAATCTAATCATTTAGTTCGGTTGGCTTTGGGTATACTGTCTAAACATATTTTTTTCACGTGACGCTTTTATATACAAGGTATCATCAAAAAGTATGACTGAAATTTCGTTAGAATAGATAATATGAATAATTTTACGTTAAACAAAATGAATACGTGCTTTAAAGTGCTTTAATCATTGGACGATATAATTAGGTTGGTAGCGGGTGTTCAGAATTTGTAATACTTCGACCCATCACCCATTATGACTCACTCTCAACCACCGCAACCATCAGCCACTCTGACTCACGATTCATACGCTACTCCTGACACATTAAAAAAAGAAAAGTTAACACTTGTGATTTAAATTTATCTCTGCATCAAATTTTACATGTATAGCCACATCGTGCAAGAAAGAAGACACGAGTATCTAAATCTTATTTATCGAACAATGAATCTCTATGGCCAAATTGTTCGAACACTCCTCCGTTGTAATACTAGCCGATCTAGTCTTTGTTATAAATGGAATAAAGTGTTTGCCGTGGTTCATATTACAACGAATTTCAATTAAAATATTATATAAAATTACAGGTACTTTCAGTGGAAAATAGAGTGGAATTTGAATGAATCAAAATAATATAAAGTACAGAAAGAACTGATAAAAATTCTAATTGAAGTTATGAATATTTAAAAGTAAATTTTTCTCACTAATTAAGTAATAAAGCATTTCTTTCTCTACAATATTATACTCCATCTTTTCCCTATTTTTATATCTCTACTTTTATTCTCTACAAACATTGCTATACGTATAAGGTATAAAAGTAAAAAGTTTGAGTTGATTTTTGTACTCATTATAAAGAGGAAACTTAAATTTGAAGCTTACAGTGTGTCAAGTTTTAAATGTGTTTAGCTTGCTTTTGATTACATTAAATATTTGATAATTCCATTTCCATTAAGACAATCGCTTCTATGGAGATGATAGCCATTGTAGCGAGACGAATTCAAGTGAAGTTCCTGATTAATTACATCGTAAATTACTAAAATGTCACAGTATAACTCAAAACTTCGAAAGTTGTACTATTTGCCCAATGTTAACGTATGCAATATCAAAGAACTAATCCATATTGGATTTAGGACTGGAGCATAAATGTATGCAGAGGTGTCAAATAATAAAAAGTGGCGTTATATAAGAACCCTGGATCCTCTACTATTGCTGAGTAAATTAGCATTTTGAATTACTGTTTATGAGTGATATACTGAGCCAAAGGAAGTTATGGATTGTGCATTACATTTTTTCTGTCTCTTACTTAAGAGTGATGCAGTATACGGACATAATATCACGGCCGAAACACGGCTGTCCAAAATCCGTGGGCCAAAACCTCGCGGAAAAATATCACTGGTCCAACCTTACACTCAGAAATCTCTTCACAACTAAATTTCGCCATATAGCGATATAAAAGTGTTTCTGAGGTTCAAAATAATAATAATAATAATAATAATAATAATAATAATAATAATAATAATAATAATAATAATAATAAGAAGAAGAAGAAGAAGAAGAAGAAGAAGAAATTACTAAATAAAATGGGATCAGAAATGCTTACTTTATAGCCGTGTGCACCAACGAAGTTTAAACGAGCGTTCACTTAAACGCGTTCAAAATTAAACTTTCAAGTTTAAACGTAGTTCCCGGATTTTTGTTGCACCATTGAAAATCGAAGTTCAGTAAACCTCGTTTAAGTAAACTTCGTTCAATTTGTAAAATCGACTTTGATTGGTTGTCGTCTTATGTCTCTAACCTTCGTTTAACAAAGTGACAAATGAAGAAAGCATACCGCGTGCCGTGGTTTTCGACTTTCGAGATTATCTGCATCTCCAGTGAACACAACATCAAACAATGAACTAATAAATTATACCTGTAATGAAATAAACGAGTGATACTTGGTGTTCCAATATTGATAGTAGATTTTAGATTAGATTGTAGCGTGTAGTTCCACTATACGGATCCATAGTATAAGTAGTAGTACTACTAGTAGTAGGAAAGGGTTAGAAGTCCCGCAGGGGTTTGTTAGGTTTTGTTCTCGGTGCAGTTTTACTATACGGATACACAGATTGTAAAATGTATAGAAAAATATGGGCAAGTCTTTAATTTGCTCATTTTATGTCTAACCCGTTCGTACTATTACTACTACTTATACTATGGATACGTAGAGTAAAACTGCACGATGTTCTCGATATCCTATCATCTCGATATCGACCATCTATCCTATCATCCTCAATGTGGATTCCTAGTATTTTCGTTACTAATACATTCCATACCCAGTATATTAAAATTCGCAACCACTAGAAAATAAAAGAAAAAAACTTCTGGAATCCACTGGTGGGGAAAATTGATTCAACAGTTATTCATATTTCATCGTGAAAATGTTATTCTAATGCCTTTTATATCCTTTTCCCTGTTGGCGTTTGCCTACAATTCCTAGTTAGCGTAGATAAAGTTGAGGAGCGGTACCATTTATTCTTTCCATTTATGATCTAATGACTTCTGCATTTTTAGTTTCTCACCTGTCCACCAGCTACGCACACATTTATAACATGTTTGCAAACTTATGTTATAAATACAACAGGTGCAAAAACCACGCACGAATCTGTGCTAAATGGCCAAAACAACCGAAGTTTGTATCTATTCCGATTCGAAGAAGGGCACAATTTGGGATCGCTCGTGATTTTGTCCGCGAAAGCAGGCACATTAGCGATGGTGGTGTGTACATAAGAAAAGACCACTGTTTAAAATATCACCCTCCTGTTTTGCAGTGCAATTTCTCAAAATACATTCGTTACACATGAAAGTAATCTGTGATTATAGAAACAGCGTTAAAATGTATTGTTCATAATTATGCAATTATAATGCAAAACTAGCTTGTAGTGATCACCTACTACAGATTGGTACGTATTTTTTGTACTAATTTGCTCATCACTCCAGCACAGTAGCGTAGCCAGGATGTGTGTTTGGGGGGGGGGGCAAGTGCTGTTATAGGTACACATAGAAAAATTACAAACAAAAAAATATATAAACATAAAAATATATAAAAAATTACAAACATCAAAGTACCAAAGTACATTGTCGGACCTCTTTGGGGGGGCCCCGGCCCCTCTGGGCCCCCCTTCCCTACGCCACTGCTCCAGCAGATGGTTCATCCGAATTTTGACGCTTTTTACATTTTCAGGTTAGATTAGAGCTTTCTTTTTCCAGAGCATGCACTAAATGAAGAGCTCCATTACTTTAGGATGGCTCAGTAACGTATAAATAAAGTGTGGACGTATAGCATAAAAACTACTGTATATAAAACACAAACCAAGTTATGCTAGGTGCCCAGCACGAATGCTATCTAACCTAGTTAGAGTAGGAGCGCAGTAGGGAGGCCCGAGCGTTTGCGTCCATAGGGAGCAGGCGCGTCAGCGACGGGGTATACACATAAACGAGGACAATGGAAGAGCACACTTACACATACTATAATTTCTTTATCACTAATAATTAACTTCAATATGCTGTGATAGATGGTAATTACTTATATTCACACTTTCATTCCTTCATGAAAAATATTTCACGTCGTTTTTTACCTATAAATTTTCTAGGTCCATGTTTCGTTAAGGGAGTCCAAAACTACACTGGACCCCCTTAAGCTAAGCTAAGCTAACCTAACCTGACCTAAGCTAAGCCAACCTAGCCTGACCTAACCTAACCTAATATAACTTTATATTATAAAATCAAACGAAAATCAATATAAAGAAGTTGTGTCAAAGACACTGGACCCCCTTAACGGAACATTGACCATTTATATTTGGTAGAATTGCCTGCTGAAGTGAACCATTAATTTGCTTACACGTATACCTACCATCGTAAACTTGCCTGTTCACTACGGACGCACCTCGAATATAGCCCAGCAGCTTCACCTTGGGCGTAAACCGTAATAGGTTAAAAAATAGCTTGTAATGAGTAGCTTGCGAAGTTTGGTACGTGGTTTTGAGACGTGTGGCTTTCACTATAGTAGCTAAGTTTCTATGTGTCTTATACAATTGTACGCAATTGGTTGATAACACTCTAGGAATAACTGGATAATGAGTTTTACGAGGAATAACTGGATAAGATTTACGCTGTTTGCATGGAATTTTGACAAGAAAATCTGTATTTATAGACATAACTTGTATGCCCTCCTAACGTTAATCTTTACTGGAAAATTGTTTAGAAAATACATTGTCGAAAATGCTGAGCTGATTTTGTAAAAAAAAAAAAAAAAAAAAAAAACATAGTAGTTTATTTCTAGTGGGCTTTCTATTGTAAAGCTACAGCCTCGCAGGTATTCTAGCAACATATCCTTCTTATTTCTTTTTGCTAGTTAACAGACTTTACCTGAAAATTAAAAAAGAACTGTATTTCTAAAACTTCAGAACATTTATTTCATTTTATTGATATACATTATAGCTATCAAGGGAAAAATAATGAAACCACGAGCAAAAAATTTCTCCGATCACGAGAATTGTAATTTCATTAGTGGAAAATACAAAGACATTATTGAATGTAAACAGACTGACTTGGATCAACGAAGTTTAAACCCCCGAATTTGGCCGTTCAAGCTAAAACCAAGTTCATCCACCATTTGACCGAGACATAATCTTGAACGTTGTTGGTGCAATAGACATTTTCACTGAACTTGGCTATGATCCTCGTTCAACAGTTGAACTTCGTTGGTGCACACGGCCGTTAGACACTAGAAGTTAAAAGAACTGACGGATTCGAAATAGATATATGATTATAAAATAAACCCAAATTAGGAAAAAATTTATCCATCGAATCCAGCATCACAGAGGATGGAATAGAGATAAAAGACTATACTATGAAATTTCACATTTTTGATAACTTTGTTGTTATATGTTGATTAAAATGTATATACATATCCAAAACTCTGGTAGCCATTGCCTCACAATAACTGAATCTTAACAGAGGTTCAAACATTATAACAAAGATCTAGTGTTTCAAGAATTTCTTACGTTAAGATGAAGCTATATACGAGTATCTAAATTCCCCAGTAAAAATAATCGAACGTGTATCCAACAATGCTTACGAGAATTCCTCTTTTAAGGAGGAAAGGGGGCAATTTATATAGTTTTTTTTCTCCATATGCAAATTGACTATGTCTATCTCATAATCATTGGAAAACAACTAAACCATTTGAAATACAAATTTTATTTCGGCTGTGTTCAGATTTATTTGCAAATTGTAGGAAAGGTTTTTTGTACTAAATACGTATGAATTAAAAATAATTACGGTAAGTTATGAAGAAGTTACTAAAATTTTGGAGGAGTTCGTGTCCATATCTGCAAGTGACCGTGAAATAGAAGGACCTGTACTGTAATAATAGGTTTACGGGGCAAAAAAAAGTATCCATTATAGAGATATCCGTTGTTATGTTTCACTGTATATGCTATTTTTATGATAGGACTATATACAATACATACGGTGAGATTTGAACATTCTGCATTAAAGAAATCGGGATAACGATATTTCGTCCTGCAACATTTTGGACGGCTAGTTTTTAGCCATGCTAGATTTTGGTCAGGCGAGATTGTGGTCCATGAGTTTCTGCCTACGAGGTTTAATATCCAAATGTGACATGCAGATTTGAATATATTTTGTAGTATATCAATATGTAAATTCTTAGTTTTTCGCATTTGAATATCTAATTTGAATATTTAATTTCATTATATGATACTTTGTATTTGAATTAGATAAATATATCTATAAGCTACTAATATTTTAAAACTGTTGCATATATCCCATTTATATTAAGAAATCATTTTTGGAAATTTTAGAAACATCTTCACCAGAAACAATTTGGCTAAAAAGATGAAAATCAAAGGTCAATGACAAGACAGTATAATTGTTAACTCTACTATTTTTTTAGACAAGAGTACCATATGAGGTATTTGAAAATTAATTTTGTAATTATATTTAATAGTACGAGAGTGAAAAGTACATTTTATCTCTTTTTGCTACCCTCCCTTGACATTGCTTTTAAAACTTTTTTTTTTTTGCTTTTAGTCGATTTTATTTTAACAGGAAATACTAAAACACTTCTGGCAATGGTGGGCAGAGCTTACTGGAATGCCTGTAAGAACAGCCGAACAGCCACTAACGACAAGGAAATTTATAGGTTTTATCGTTTTTGGAAAATGGCAAGTCCATTTTTAATCGATGGTACAAAGCCTGTTCAGTGTACATTTGGCCAATTTCGACTTACCGAGAAATTTAGAAGAATCCATGGCGCCTGGTCCGTAAGTGCTCGATGTGTTTCCCTTGCTTCCTAACAATAGTCCGACAGCGTAATTTCCACTGTAATAGGCTTCTCTGAAGAACTGGGAGGGGAATCTTGTCCCATTCCCTTTGCACAGCTTTCCAAAGTCCTTCCACAGTTGTCGCACGCCGTTTCCCCAAAGCCCACTTCAGCAATCCAAATCCACAATAGTCCATAGGACTTGCATCTAGAGATTTAACAGGTACCTCATTGAAAGGTATCACCTGTATACCACTTGCCTCCTCCATCTCCCTGTAGAATGCGAGGGACGATTGTGAGGTATGTGATGAGGCCTTGTCCATGTGAATGCGCACCAGATTGGCGTCATTTCCGTACATTGTTGGAATTTCATGCTCGTAGATCAGCCGCATGATCTACTTCTGAAAATACTGCGAATTTATTTTGCAGTTCTTTGCCACCCTATGAATCTTCAGTTTACCTCGGTAACAGTAGCCAGTAACGACCATGAACTCTTTTGGGAAGGATTCTTTACAGACACGGACCCACCTTCTGAAGTTCTTGGCGCCTTTCTCTCGGTACATGATGGCTCTCGATTTGCCGCAGTCGGAAAGTTAAATCCATACTTCATCGAGCGTTACGACGTACATCCACCTTTGTTTTGCCAGATGCCGTTTGTACAGCTTCCGGGCGTTACACTTTCGTTCCTTTTGGTGGGCATCCGTGCGAAGATGGCCGCGAGCTTTCATGACCTTTTCCAGCTTGAGTTGATGGTGTAACGTCCGGCTCACAGTCCCCAAAAACACATCAAGACGATTAGCCATACACCTTTGTGTTGGTGGATTTTCTTGCATTGCCATTTTGCGAAGTTTCCTCTGCATGGTGGAGGTGGCCTTGGTGCATTCCCGCTCCCTAGTCCAAATGGTGGAGCTTCGTTGCCCTTGTACTTTTTAATAACATTTTTTATTCCACTTGAACTGATGTTGCAACCATTCTTCTTGCACTGTTTTCTAATGACAGAAACACTAAAGTGGGCGTCATAAAGAGCCGCAACATAGCCTTCCCGAAACCGGGTTAGTTTGGGCGGCATTTTGGTCAGAGAGCGGAAACCCACACACTTGGAAACAAATTTAACACAACACTCAGAACAATGGTCCTGTTTTGTGCGTTATTGTCGTCCGCGCGGAAAAGCAACTCCGTTCCCAGGAAGCCACTGCAGAACACTGCAGGACGCCACGAGCCAGGTCGGGTGAGTCCCTTCTGCCCGGGAGGGGAAGGAACGAAATCGGCCAACCGTAGGCTGAACAACCTCTGTATATATTAAAATGAATGCATTTATTTGTATATAAGTATTGTATCCACGTAACTCAGTGTTATGTAGCAATAATTAAAAAAAAAAGACTGTTCTAGCAGAAGTTCAAAACAAATCCACATGAACACTGTTTACGTTACTTATTCACATTTTCGACTCTAGATTGAAGCCATGCATGGAGTAGATACACGCTCACATGAAATGAAATATCAAATTTTAATATTACAATTTAAAGACTAAACTACAAGATAAACAAAGTGTAAACCTGTCAAATCAAACATAAAAATTTGCAGTTTATTGTCTTACAATTAGAATTGAATTACATTTAATTGTTAATAAGATATTAAAGAGTAAAGTCATGGTAATAGTATACATATAGAAGTAAAGCTTCCATCAAGAAACGGTTACTTCGGCAGATACAAAAGTAATCATACAGAGAACGAGTTTTGCTTTTCTGGAGTATTTTGTAGCTAACAAAAGCGAGATAAGAAGAGGTTTTAAGTTTTTTTTTCTTTTTTCAATTGGTACGTTATATATGATACGTTATGGATATCATATAGTGGAAATTCAAGGAGGCATAACCAACACTAAAGTTACATTTATTGAGGACAATATTCACAAACTATCCTAGTGAGATTTACGAGATGGGGAGAATGAGCAGTGACGTGTGACTACTTAGTGAAATACTAATTGTATAAAAACTAAAATCCAAGGTGAGAAGGACTGTACTATAACCTTGATACTACTTAATAAGAATGTAAGCTGTTTTGAAGCAAGTTCGAATTTATTGTGTTCAAGCATTTTAGTTAAAATTACGTACAACGTTACCTGAGTGAAGAGTTAAGGGACAAACGTGCACAAGAAGTGATAGTAATAATAATAATAAAAAAGATGTGATATAAAGTTATAATTATCTTCAGCTATATTTTTAAAGCTAGCTTTTTATTAACAACGTTTGGAGAAAAACATATTAAGTAATGTGTGATCGATATACGGTAATGAGTGTGAGTGATGCATATATGTCCAGTGAGATATTATGGCCTTATATGACTAAATATCAGTGTTGGTGAAATAAAAGTGTTTCGATGTACAAATAGATGGAGTTATCATCCTCGTCTAGCAGTCTCTTCGCATGATGGTGAGTACCGAATTTCGATGTTGATTGTTTCTTTCAGGTTTGTTCTGATCTTAATAAATGGATGTGAGATACTATGAAATGAAATCTTTGAGTTTAACGTTCCACGTTAAAAAATAAATTAATATCTAATGGTAATTACACAAATCACTTTAATATTGAGGTGGCAGATTACGAAATCGTAAGCCACATATCAAAGAAAGTCTGAGAGGGAAGCCGAACTCTAAATATGGAACTCAAACATGGACGTAATTATTTCAATCTTCGGATCTATCAACATAAATTGATAATTCTTTACGTTATTTTTGGCTTTATGTTTGTTTTGGCTATTTTTGGCTACCAGAAATTTATAGAATATTTAATAATTTATGTATCAGATATTTCTGTAGGCAGGGTAGTTTGAATATTTATTTATTTATTTATTTATTTATTCAACACAACAGGTTCTAGGCCCAGTTACAGTGTTGTTCCTTAGAAACATATTATACACTTATACATTTTCATTATCACATATATTTTTAAGTCTATTCTTATATACTGTCTCCGACATTCCAAAGCATCTATAGTAGATCTACTTTCAACTGCGTTGTAGGAAGCACTGACCCTTCATATAGGAGACTTAGCGACGCTTGCCTTTTTGCAGTAAAATGTACTGCTATTTTTACGCAGGTTTTACCTTATGGAACATGCAATTGAACCTTCGATGTAAGATCGGGACAGTCAATTTTACCATGTAGTAATTTGTATAAAAACAAAAGATCCGTATGTTCTCTCCGTTGTTTCAAAGTGTGTATATTAAAGTTTTGTACTATTTCTGAACATGACTCATATTTTGGATACATGTCGATTTTTCTATAAGCAAATAATTTCAAGAATTTTGATTGTATCCTTTCAATCATATCTATGTGTTTTAGTGTTTTTGTTGACCAAGACAGAGTCGCATATTGTAAATGAGATCTCACAAAACAAAAGTAGAGTTTCAGTAATGTAACATCGTCTTGAAACTCTGTCTATTTTCATAATAAAGCCAATTTTTTCTGTATGAATTATCAATTATTTCAATGTGATAAGTAAAATTTAATATAGGATCAAAAAGCACTCCTAGATCTTTAATTAAGTTAGGTGTCTCTAATATAGTTCCTTCAATAGAATAGTCATATTTTATGCAGGTTTCGTTTGCGGGTAAAGGAAAGGGTTTTGCATTTGTTCACGTTTAACTTAATACTGTTATTGCACACCAGTTCTTAACATTGCACTTCCTTAACCCCCCCCCCCTCTCTCCACACGAACCATACTTGAACTGCTACTAAACATTTTATCGGAGCTTTGTCTATAGTGTATAAACATAAGCTTTATCAATTATAGTAATAGAAAGCACTGGATATAAAAAACAGAACATTTTTAATTGTATTTTGGCATACATGAGAATGTAAAAACAGTACTCTAGAATTTTCTACTTTAAAGACTGGATTTTTTAAAACCATTCCTAATTTTAGACACCAATATGCAATTAGAACAAAATGTCTGATTTTAGTTCTTTTTGAGACCAACACTTGCATTTCAGCTGTGTCAGCAGAGAGACATGTTCGAAATTTTCGCGTTATTTTCCCTGCTCTAGAAAAGTACCTATCCGATCCTGGACACTAATAATGGCCGTTTTCGATTATTTTTACATGTCATTACCCTTCACACTCATGCCGATGTGAGATTACTTAGAAATTAAAGGGCATCGAGAGGTGAAGGGGATTGAGTGTCTGCGGTAGTTCACTACCAGAAGGGTCACACCTACCGAATTGGTTAGACGAAGAGTGTCTTAGAAGGCAGTAGTTCTTCCAGTAGCCAAGTTGGCAGAAATCATAGTGATTGGTACGGCAACTTGGACTTAGTTTCAGGCATGGTCGGAGTGACTTTAACAACTGGGATACTACAGGGTGTAAAACAACGGGCAACTACAACTCTATTTTCCCTAGTTTGCTGATAGCAGAAAGAGAACATACACTTATGTACTCCCATGCGCAAAAAAAAATTGCGCGTATACTGTAACTCACGATTTTTCTCAATTATTTCATTTTCCTTATGTTTATGGGTAAAATTCAGTTATTAGTATGTGGAGATAATAGAAAGCAATCCATCTAAGGAGATATTTCCAAAAAATATAATAAAATAATAAAAATATAAGCAAAAAACAAAATTATGTTCGGTTTTGTGTATACTGGCAATAATGTTTTCGAGGGAATTTTTGGAGCAGCACAGCACGATTGTAGAGGCAATTACAGAATTGGTAACAGAACAGTTGAATCAAGGAACACGAAAGTGGAGTAAAATATTGCATTTATTGGCTTAAATCTAGGGTGTAAATTGTCTGCCAAATATAAATTAGCTTCTGTAACCAATATGTTGTACGGAAATATACAAACAAAGAGAAAAACTGTTGTCTTAAGTTTGGAAGTGACATGCTCTATAGCCATGAGCATTTATTTCTTAAGAAAAAGACAAACAACAAAAGAAAGTCTGTGTGGTCAAGTGGGTAGAGTGACGGACTAATAATTCTTATACTGTTTTGACCCCAGATCGAATCTCATCCGATCCTGTTCAATTTTTTTTTTACGAAATATTATAGAAGTGTATAATTTGTATGTTAATAAAAACTGAAACAATACAATAATGAAATAACTTTTTGTTTCCTCTGATGACGTATTTATTTAGAATTAGCTTACTATTTATTACTAATAGCGATTGTTTTTAGTTTATGGTATGGTATGCTTAATAATTCCCTCTGCGTTTTTTTTTAACACAGCAGAAGTAACTTCAAACTTCAACTCACTGCGAGTGTGTCTGTAAAAAACAAAACAAGCGCGACCTGCATCTTTACACACAGCGTGACGAACACAATCACAGCCATAGCTCGTTGTCTGTTCTAGTGTTTCTGTGTGTGTGTGTGTTCCTTTTTAGAGTATTGACTCTCTCTCTCTCTCTCTCTACTTTTGTTTCATATCAACAAGTGCAACAAATGCAAGTCTGCGTAAAAAAAAAAAATCAAGAATGCTTTCTTTAAGCAAACCTAAATTTTACAACTCTCTTTGTGAATAACACGAATGCTTCCGACGAATTATACAGTAGCGTGAAAAACTGATAATAAAATGATCTAACATGCATAAGCTTCTTTTTCTAGCGTGACAACACATTAAACATAACAAATGAAATTTTTGGGATTATAAATTATCACATTACGTGTCGGTGTAGGCCTATTCGTTTTCACATTCGAGCGACGAAAGAAGAAAGTGTGGTTAGTTATAAAAACCGAATACCAGATTTCAATGAATTCAAGTTACATGGCTCCTACATATCGAAAAAATGATTTTTCGATGTCTGTCCATCTATTCGTCTCTCGGTTTGTCACGCTTTTACACGCACTCAAATAGAGGCCATACTGTTCAACGTATCTGGACCGAATTCTAGACATAACGTTTTAATAACATACTATCTTTCGAATTTTATGTCCTTCGACATCTAAAAGTAAGGGTAATTTACTGAAGGATTAAAATTTAAAACAATTCAATTTTCTCAAGTAAAAAAAGCTGTGACGATTTTATTTACTTTTTATAAATATATATTTTATTAACGAATCTCCACCGCATATGAATATTTTTTCTGAAAAAAATATATATGGTGTAATTTACTGTATGGTATGCGTTCTTTTTGCAGAATTTTCTCAACCACATTTCATAAATAAACGTATCATTAATAACCTAACAAACAACTCGTTCGAAGGAGTAGCTTAATCTTAGGGTGAGCTTTACCCTGATAGTTTTCCCATTAACGCCTCAGGCAATTTTGTTCATATTTCGTAAAGAAATGTTTCATTAATAAACTAACATACAGCATAAATCGTTTATTCCGATAACATACAGAAGAAGTGGTTTTCTCAAGGGTTGAATTTTTTTGGACAATTTTCTCAGTAATAACTGAGACAAATTTGTTCTAATTTCAGTAAAATATTTTCTGTAATAATCTTACAATATGGTATAACTCGCTTGTTCCGAAAAGAAAAATCCAAAAGAGATACTTTGACAGTGAATTTTTTCCCGACGATTTGCTTAAAAATTACTCGATATACTGTCAAAATTACAGATAGAAGAGTTTACCTTTGGGGGTAAGCTTTTCCCGATGACCTTCCTAAAAAACACTCAGGAGATGTTTGTTGTTCATATTTTATAAATACATGTGACATAAATAACCTAGCTATATGGTATAATTCCCTCTTCCGGAAAAACTAGAAATGGTATATTACTTTTGACAGTAAGTTTTACCCTGCAATTTTCTCAAGAACGACTCAGGCGATTGTGTTCGTATTTCATAAATAAATGTTTTACGAAAACACTAACAATATAGCATAGCTCGTTTGTCCTGAAAAGATCCACAAGGGATAATTTATTCTTGGGAGTGACTTTTTTCATGATTTTCTCAGAAATTATTCAGACGCTTTTGCTTATAGTTCACATACAATTATATCCTTAATAATTCTAATATATGGATCAAGTTATTTCTAACGAAAATATGACCAATGGGTACTTTACTTTTGGGCCTGAAGTTTCTTCTAGCAAAGTTTTCCAAAACATTATTTTATTCGCAATTTCCCAAATAAATGTTTCAATAATAGTTACAGCCTAACATAAGTCAGTGTAAAAACATTCGAGCGAGAAAGTACAGTGCGTTTGCTCCTTATCCTTTCTTAAATATATTTTTTAATGTTACACCTAATCACAATTTTCCGAACAAAATCGAAACTTCTTTTTAAATGTGCCTTGTTGTGGTCAAATGGTTCAAGTGCATTGGTTCTGGATTTGATTTCCAGTGAGAGCTAGTGTATTTTCATCCAAGAGATGTGACACGTCGGTGCAAAGAAAAAAGTGTTTAAATAAGCCTAACCAAGCTAATCAACAAAAGAAATAATACAATGTTACGAAATTATCGTAGAAATGTTGTTAATATTAGGTAGGTGCGACTGAAATGTCCAAACGATTATTGTCAATTCCAAAGGCCTTTGTTTTCGTCCGGCGGGAGCTAATGTGGTTCGGATTCTACGTTAGTCAGTAGGTCCACGTCTCATATAGCCTCGCTGCTGAAAGGGACGTTAAACTCAAAATCACATCACACATCTTTGTTTTCGCCTTTGTTTTAAATGTCTCTGTTCATGAGCTCCTTAGTGGCTAAGCGGTTAGCGTACGCGCCTTTGGCGTGGAAGACCCGGCTTCGATTCCCGGCGAGAGCTCACGTGCTATCAGTAGGCCGACGTCTCATATAACTTCGTTGCTAAGCGAGACGTTAAACTCAAACTCAATGTCTTTGTTCATAAATGTCTTTGTGTATGGTTTTGCATATACGTGGCATGGACATTAAATTTTGATTTCTACGCCATATGTATCTAATTACATACACAGCTATAGAACGAACACAACAAACTTGGAATATCTACATTGTTTGCGTATGGAAAATAATCACGCTCTACTACACGTTGTTATTCCTAGCTTTCTAGACGGATGCAGTTATTCCCGGTAGAATATACAAGCAAATAGATTTTGTATTACTATTAAAGTAAATAATTATACTCATTCCCTCAATGTGATACTTGTGGTTGCTTAACCGTATACAGACAGCTGATCCATGGAAGAATCGTTGATAATAATAATAATAATAATAATAATAATAATAATAATAATAATAACAATAATAATAATTATAATAATAATAATAAATAACAGAAGCTCGACAAATATTCTTGCAAATAATAGGAAAAAGTTTTCGTCACACAGTTCACTTTGCTGGACACACCAGTGTGCCGCGTTATACCGATTGTGGCACACTGGAATATAGGATATGTTTTGTTTTATTTTTTTCCAACTATTCCAACTGCTTCAATTGAAATGGATCTATAATAATAAGAGAGTGAATTTAGTCTTCTTACCCTTCGATTTAGAAATAAGTTTCGCGAGAATTTCATAAAAGAATAATATACTCAAAATTGTATATAGTAGTTTGTTTTATTCGAAATTACATACTTCCTGCAAGTGTTTTTTGATTGAAATGATTGAAATGAAATCTTTAAGTTTTACGTCCCACGATTATGCCGGATAGGCTAAAGGAGACAGTGATGATAAGAAATGAATGAAATGATCGAGTGAAGGAAGTGGGATAAAACGGGAGAACCTCGAGAAAACCCACGCACAGTGTTTGTCCAGCACAAGGTTCACTTGGCGCGAGCATAGATCGAACCAAGGACTCCATGCACCAGAGGTGAACGCTCTACCACTGAAACACCGTGGGCTCTGAAATTACTTAAAGGAGAAAGGGACTACTTTATGAAAACTTGATGACGAACACATTTGTTAAAAAATACCAGCTTTTCGTGAAATATTGCTTATAGACAGGGGCGGATTAAGGCTTTTGGGGACCTAGAACCGACTGTTTTAAGGGGGCCCTATGTTAAGAATAGTTCCAGTGCATAAATTTTCTTTTCTGCCTTCCACAGCCTCATAGGCTTATGGGACTACCGAGAACTATGCTGTAATATTTGAATGTGCTCCAAGTTTAGAATAATTAGTTTAGTTAAATTCATTATTAACAATTAAATAATTGCATTCATTATTAACAGGTAAATGCTGCTGATAGAAAGACTTAAATCTAGCGATACCGCGAGCGTAACGAGCGGGGAAAAAAAATAGCATCGGTCTGAAGCCTATAATATAATAAGTTGATTACTATATTTTAGTATTAAACAGAGGGATTTTAAAGGCCCCCCCTGAGCTTGGGGCCCCGAAGCCTGGGCTCCATTGGCTCCGCCCTTAATCCGCTAATGCCTATATATTATAAATTAAAGGGGACGGGCCGGGTCCGTTCTAAAAATTCCGGCCCGTGCAGACCTCTAGCCCCTGTGTATATGCTATCTTTGAAAATACAGTAGAGTTTCGCCTATCCGACATGAAACAGGCAGGCAGAACGCCGGATAATATGGATGTATTAAGGAAAGACCTATTAAACGTCAATCTATGATATAATTTTACATATTACGCATCTAATTATCATGTTTTGCAAGAAACAAATACAATGCATTGACTCAGTGACGTATCCAGCGTGAGGTCCTGGAAGCTGTCCCTTACCAAACCTCAAACACTTTTTAATAAACCTACTTTTTCCCTTTTGAGGTTCTTTTATGTCAGATTAGTTTGAGTCAGTGTCCAAACTGTGGACAATGCGTTGTTGTTATAATTCTAACAAGTAACACTTCCCAAGTGTAACACTCCAATTTTGATAAAATTTGGCAGGTAGATACTACACATAAAATAAACAAATAAGTGCTTCTTTATTTTTTGCTGAAAAACGGTTTTAGGGGGCAAAAGCCCTCACCCAAAATTTTGAAAGTTGACGCCCGAAAGGCAAAAACAAGTGGACCAAAGTGAACGAAATTGTGAACAGATAATGCGGACATAAAATTAGGAAATACGTGTTTTGTATTTTCCTGGAAAAAACAGCTACGTGGGGCACAGACCCCTCCAAACCTTTGATCATGAAATATCAAAAGTGCTAATAACAGTATGCCAGAAGTGCCTAAATTTACACGAAGAATTGGAACAAAACTTTGTGTTAGTACAATAAGCAAAAAAATAAACAAATACGGCTTTTTTATTTCCTGCGAAAAAACGGTTTCAGGGGCAAAAGGTCCCACCCAGAATTTTGAAATTGGACGCAAGAAAGGCAAGAAGAAATGGACCGAACTGAATGAAATTGTTCACAAATGTTGTAGAGGTAAGATGAGAGAATACGTGCTTCGTATTTTCCTGAAAAGAAAAAAAAAACTGTTGAGTGGACCGAGGCGTTGAGTGTCGGAAGGAGAGGACCGAAGCGAATGAAATTGTCTGTAGATATTGGATATGAAAAATAAAGCCTCTCGTGTTTCACAAGCGTCTCCATCAGATTTCTTCAAATTTGGCAGATCAACAACAACCACAAACAGTTAGCGTATTTTGTAGTATATCACGAGGCAACTTTAACCCTTATAATGTTTTTCCGCATAAACAAAAACACGTGCCGATTAATTTCCTGTTTGTTGTTGATGTGCCAAAATTGATAGGGACATCTTAAAAACACGAAAGTCCTTATTTTATATACAGTCTATACAATATCTACACTCAATTTCATTTGCTTCGGTCCATTCCTTCCTGCAATTTTACGGTAATATTTATTTATTTATTTATTTATTTTTTTGGAGGGGCTCTAGGCCCCAACACTGTTTTGTTGTACAAATTAAAACGAATTTCATTTATTGTTTTGCAAATTGTCCCTATACGAAATTTCGTTTCAATTCTCCATACTCTTTAGGAACTTCTGACGTATACTTATTTGCACTTTTAATATTTCGTAATCAACAGCTTAGAAGGTCCGCTCCCCACTCAACCGCTTTTTTCCCAGGAAAATACGAAACACAATTACCTCAATTTACGTCTAGAATATCTATGCACGATTTCAAAATTTTGGGTGGGGAATTCTGCTCCCTAAAACCATTTTTTCCCAGAAAATAAACCCGTATTCGTTTGTTTTTTGCGTATTGTCCCTACACAATGTGTCGTTCAAATTCTTCATGTCCTTTAAGCACTTCTGACATACTATTATTAGCACTTTTGATATTTCACGATCAAAGTTTTGGAGGGGTCTGTGTCCCACCCAAACGTTTTTCTTCTTTTTTTTTCAGGAAAATACGAAACCCGTATTCCCTCATTTTTCGTCTGCAATATCTTTCCACAATTTCATTCATTTCGGTTCACTTCTTCTTGCCTTTCGGGCGTAAACTTTCAAAATTTTGGATGGGGGCTTTTGTCCCCTAAAACCATTTTTCCGCAGAAAATAAAAAAAAACAGGTATTCGTTTAGTTTTTGCGTATTGTCCATACACAAAGTGTGGTTGGAATTCTTCGTCCTTTACACACATCAGACATATTGTTACTAGCACTTTCGATATTTCATGATCAATGGTTTGGAGGGGTCTGTGCCCCACCTAACCGTTTTTCCAGGAAAATACAAAACACGTATTCCTTCATTTTACGTCTGCCATATCTGTGCACAATTTCGTTCACTTTGGTCCACCTTTTTTTTTTTTTTTTTTTTTTGTCTTTCGGGCGTTAACTTTCAAAATTTTGGGTGAGGGCTTTTGCCCCCTAAAACCGTTTTTCCGCAGAAAATAAAAAAAACATGTATTCGTTTATTTTATGTGTAGTATCTGCCTGTCAAATTTTATCAAAATCGGAGTGTTACACTTGGGAAGTGTTACTTGTAAGAATATACCGTAATGCCATTGATACCAGGTGGAATTAAAGAACACTTTTAAATGGGATTACAATTTCATTTCCGTTCTGTTTATAACATTACTGTATTAGAACGATACACTCATTGCCATTTGCTATTTTTGTTATGTGATATACGTAGCAGACAATTTTCCTTACATGTCTCTAGAAAATATTTTTTTTGATTTCGTTTGTGTTAGAATGCAGTTTGACCGGTTCATAAATGAAAAGTAAGAAATGTTTAAGAGAAATGCCGGAAAGAGAGAACGCCGGAATGCAAAGAACTGTTGCATTATTATTATTATTATTATTATTATTATTATTATTATTATTATTATTATTATTATTATTATTATTATTATTATTATTATTATTATTGATATTTTTGAAACATTAGAATTACGTGCTTAGGAGCTTTCGTGTCGGGCCCCCTCCGAAAAGTAAAGCTGGATATGTGCCTGCACTGAATGATAGACGTATGAGTCAAGGTATAGACGGGCGTGCTAGGCGATCGAGTCCGGAGCACCAAAAACAGACTAAGACCACAACTTGCAGTTTTTCTTGCCGATTGATGCTGCTTTTTACTTGCTATGATATGTCGGATAATAATGTGAAATAAAAGAAGGTCAAGACCATGGCGTATTGGTATTTCATGCACCTAGACCTGTAAAATATTTGTGCCGAAAACATCTTTCACCCACTAGCTAAATTTGTGGGTATGATCGCACATCTTGCCTTATAAAGTATAGTCTTATAAAGAATATATATAGCATGCTAAAAACCTAAGACTAAATTTAATGATTTTCTATAGTTTTCTTTTTTAATAACGGGAAACTTGTTTATTTCATCACGATAAATCACGTTTGATACTAAGATGTCTGTTTCTGTCTATATATATTTTTCATACTTTATTGGAGACAAATTTGTTTTTTTTTTCAAGAAAAGAGCATGATAAAAGAAGCTATACAACAGCATAAACTGAAAGCAATCGCTATTACTAATAGTACACTAATTCTAAATAAATACGTCATCAGAGGAAACAAAAAGTTATTTCATTATTGTATTGTTTCAGTTTTTATTAACATACAAATTATACACTTCTATAATATTTCGTAAAAAAAAAAAAAAAAATGAACAGGTTCGGATGAGATTCGATCTGGGGTCAAAACAGTATAAGAATCATTAGTCTGTCACTCTACCCACTTGACCACACAAACTTTCTTTTGTTACTTGTCTTTTTCTTAAGAAATAAATGCTCATGGCTATAGAGCATGTCACTTCCAAACTTAAGACAACAGTTTTTCTCTTTGTTTGTATATTTCCGTACAACATATTGGTTACAGAAGCTAATTTATATTTGGCAGACAATTTACACCCTAGATTTAAGCCAATACATGCAATATTTTACTCCACTTTCGTGTTCCTTGATTCAACTGTTCTGTTACCAATTCTGTAATTCCCTCTACAATCGTGCTGTGCTGCTCCAAAAATTCCCTCGAAAACATTATTGCCAGTATACACAAAACCGAACATAATTTTGTTTTTTGCTTATATTTTTATTATTTTATTATATTTTTTGGAAATATCTCCTTAGATGGATTGCTTTCTATTATCTCCACATACTAATAACTGAATTTTACCCATAAACATAAGGAAAATGAAATAATTGAGAAAAATCGTGAGTTACAGTATACGCGCAATTTTTTTTGCGCATGGGAGTACAATAGTCTTTCCAGGTCGAAATATGATTTTGGTGATATAATACCCCGCCGTTCGGATTTCAGGGGCGCGATGCCTTGGGAAGGGCTATTGGACGATAGAGTAACAGTGTGGGGAAGATCGTTAGAGAAAGAAAGACAAGCAAGAGCAAAAAGATTTAGGATAGCGAGATTTAACGTACGTACTGCTACAGTGAGGAAAATTAGAAACCCTTAAAGAAGAAACAAAACAAAATAATCTAGACATAGCAGGATTTTTGTGAAATTAGATTGGAAGGTAATGGGGAATGGAAAGCAAAAGATATAGGATGTTTTACTCAGGTGATAAAAAAGATGGTCATAATGGTGTGATAATAACTTATGGAAACTTCATTAGGAGGAAAACGTATATTATTAATCCAAACTCCCTGACACTATATTGCCTATAAAGAAATGTAGTTAGCCTGATTACACACGTTCAACTGGGTGATCATGGTCGGCGCATCGGTTCCCAGGCGTCATTATTTCTGGCTTTCTAAACAATAGCCTGCTACATTTTATTCAGGTTATTCGCAATTGGTTCATAATGCTGGGTTAATACAGGAATATATGATTTCACTGGAAATGGAACTCAGGACCCAGAGTGCGAAATCATGGAGAGACTGTTGGATTTCCCGTTACTAAATATTTTGAGAAATGAATTCCTCACTATGCGTAAGGATGGAAAAAAAAGCATATGAAAAAAATTGATTATGTCATCTTCCATTTGCACGAGAGTTTTAAAATGCACATACGGTCAGTTAGTTGGGAGACTACGAATGAAATAAGCAATAGTTGAACATTACTAATACATTGTATTGCACCAGCGAATGAACATTGGTAGCTAGTAACCAACTGAGAAACGAGGATGTTGTATTTTTGAACAACTTTTCTCCGATAATTGACTATATAAACTAACCTTCCGTGGCCAAATGCCTATATTTGTATCAGAAATGGTTCAAATTGATTAAACTGTTTTTGGTGATAATGCTTTGAGATTTGTGTTCCCTCTGTTAAACGTCCTTCTTTGTCCATTGGCCAAAAATTATTATTAAAAGAAACTTCCCAGACCGAAGGCCTAAACTTGTACCAAAAATAATTTAAATCAGTCAGACTTATGAATGGACAAGCAAACACCGATTCGATCTTATGCAAACAAGATATGCTGTAGGGGCCGCGGTGGCTCAGTGGTAGAATGTTCACCTCTGGTGCATAGGATCCCTGGTTCGATCAAAGCTCGAGCCAAGTGAACTTTGTGGTGGACAAACACCGAGTGTGTGGGTTTCCTCAGGGTTCATTCGTTTCCTCCCACTTTCTTCATTCCATCATTTCATTCATTTCTCATCATCTCCTTTAGCTTAACCGGCATAGCAGTGGGCCGTAAAACTTAAAGATTTCATTTTTCGTTTCAAGATATACTGTAAATTGATAATCTTGTGGATTATAATAAAGATTAGAAAAGGATCTATCAAAAATGATTGAGAAATGCCCTAAATAAAGTGCACCCCATTTGACAAGACTGTTATAAATATACATGTTTGTAGGGAGATATCATTTTATGATTTCTGATTAGCAACCAGTCTTGCTTCCCCTAAGTCTTTCCTCTTCCAAACCCCACCCCTGTTCTCTTTATAGCAGAATGTGCAGCTGGACGAGGATAAGGAAAAGCCACGTATTTGCCAATATCTGCATCTGTGTGCATATTTATGTTTTCTCCAGTACTGCTATATTTCTTTATCAAAAGTAATAGTCATCAACCACGAAAGCTAGTTAAAAAAAAAAAAAGTGAGCATTAAGTATTGAGATGAGTTCGCATCTGGATAAATTTTTAATTGTATATATTCATGCAGCGACATATCTCGTGTTTCCATCGGCTAGGAAACTGTTTCCAGTCATCCCGTTAAACGCAGAGTGGACAAAAATGCTCACATCAATGTAAATGAACATTTTGGAAACACTACACTGCCATGCGCTTTCATTCTCCATGTTGCAGCGATATATCGCGTGTTTTCTTCCGCCAGGGCATTGTTTCCAGTCATCCAGCGAAATGCAAAGTGGACAAAAAGACTTAAATGAATGCAGATGAACATTTTGGAAACACTATACTGCCATGTGTCTTCATCCTCCATGTTGCAGCGACATATCTCGTGTTTTCATCCGCCAGGGCGCTGTTTCCAGTCATCCGGCGAAACGCAGAGTGGACAAAAATGCTCACATCAATGTAAATGAATATTTTGGAAACACTACACTGCCATGCGTCTTCATCCTCCATGTTGCAGCGACATATCTCGTGTTTTCATCCGCTAGGGCACTGTTTCCAATCATCCGGCGAAACGCAGAGTGGACAAAAAGGCTCAAATCAATGTAGATGACATTTTGGAACTACTACACGGCCATGCCTCTTCATCCTCCATGTTGGAGCGACATATCTCGTGTTTTCATTCGCCAGGGCACTGTTTCCAGTCATGCGGCGAAACGCAGAGTGGACAAAAAGACTCAAATCAGTGTATGAGCATTTTGGAAACATTACACTGCAATGCCTCTTCATCCTCCATGTTGGAGTGACATATCTCGTGTTTTCATCCGCCAGGTGTATAGTGCATACATATATCTATTTTGCATATCAACCTTTTGCCCGATTTGCATATGGGATATTTAAATTTTCTTTACATATTTACATTTAATTTTTAAAATAAAGGATTAGGTGTGGAATCATTAATCAGATTTAAGTTTGTTTGTATATATTATTATGTTATTTATCGCGAAGTGAAGCATATAATTAAGTATATTCAGTGTTCATTTAGATATTAATCGTATGTATCATGTATTTTGAAGGGAATCCATAGCTTCAGTCTATCGTTCTGGGAGAACGTAGAGTTTAAAAAAAAATAATAGTTTCAAAGCAGAGTCTTTGTGTGGACGCAGAAGCTAGGTGTTCTGGAAGAGAACAGTGAAGCATAGTATCCATCTAATTTTGCAGTTTATAGACGTACCTAGACGCATGAAGAATATGTCAAGATATGGATTTTTATATTTAGCCTTTTCTGTGTGAGGAAGAAACATTTCCGTTCGGTGCCGGAGTGTCCGAAAAGTCTATTGTTACTTGAAGGAGCTGGAACCTAGCATGTACATGTCGAAACGGAGAATACAAAGACGTGTGACTTTTGCAAACCACGCCTACAAGTCACACATATTAGTATGCATGCGTCTGTAAAGCAACGGACGTCTTCGGTTGGCGTAGCGGACCTCTAATTTCAAACTATACTCGAGAATCTATGATTCGGTGCTATTTCTGTTAACAGCCTTCACCCCCTTTGTGTATAGATGTTCCACACATAATTCTTTATATATATGTTAAAAGTTCTCTTGATGTATTCGATATGATTATTGTTTACTAAATTAGGTCGAAGCTAGTTTTAGCATTTATAATTGTTAAAATAAAGGTGGTAGCTCTCACAGTCCGTGAATGAAATAGGATACGTAAGAGCCGCGCCGCCATGTTTGTAGCAGACGTTTTCCTGCGGAGGGCAAAGACGATGGAAAGGAGAATTTTTCATTTGTAACATAACTATCAGATAACAGGACTAGGTATTCACAATGTATGCATATGTTTACTTATAGAGTTATTTTGTAATGAGTTTCAACAAGTCCTGTGCTGAAATACTTTATAAACAGGAAGAATCAGTGCTTAGAGAACCTTCTTCACTCCTCTCATACAGGTGGAAACTTTTCGAAGTCTCTCACCAGGTGTCTCCCTGGGATGGACACAAGAAAGGGTGAGAGAGGACAGTTATTTTTAAAAGTTTCAAATGTTTATACAGTGTTTTTTCATTCAAATGTAATATCAAATATCAAGTGACAGGCATCATTGGAAAGCAGCATGTTTATACTTTCAAGTGATAGCAGCAACTTCGTGATTAGACATTACAGTAAATCACAGTGATAGTGAAAAGGTGAAAAAGTGTGTTTTTGCAAAATAAGTAAGTCACAGGGGGAAGCCAAGCACGCTGCACTGATTCCCTTGACTCTCCCTGCCCCGTCATAAGAAAACTCGGTATATGTGGCGCGAGCCTATATTTTTGTGCTGAAATGGCAAAATATAAAAACAATTGGAGGGGCAGAGACAAGTTAGTTCGTTAATTTCGATACGCGGAGCGACAGGGTTCTTTCTCTATTCGCGAATAGCGAAGGTTTGCGATATAGTGCTTATCGTAGCGGTGCACTTGGAAAGTGGGTGCTGTGTTGTGACAAACTTCAGAAATTGGTTAATTATTAACCATGAAGTGTACTAACGTGTGTTAATTCAAACACAAAACAATGTTATCAATATTATGTTTCATACAGTTTTTTTTTTCTTTTCTGAAACTTTCATACAAAACCGGTTCTGGGCGTGAGCACTTGCTGAAAAAAAATTAAACTTTTTCGTCTAGCCAGGAATTCTTCGCTAGTCAAACAATGGAAGTAATCCTGCTTCCCATTTTGTAAATACTTGTACATACAGAGATATTCGTATTTATCTTCATATATCTAAAGTGCTTTTCTTTCTTATCGTTATAACATGTGTGTGAGCCGCGGTGATTGAACTGTGTCTTTACCAACCGCAACAGTGGACTCATAAACACACTAACATGGTGCAACGAGTGTCTGTGCTATAACACGATGCAAGAGCTGATCAACAGCCAGGCCATTTAATACCGCCACCTAGAAAACTCCAGGCGAGACAGCAAAAGGGGCTGCAAGATCCTCGAGACAAGCAGAGACCATCTCATCATGCTACTGCAGGTCCAGTGAGACGGGGTAGAATCGACCAGAAGATTTCTACAAGCAACAGAGCATGCCAATGGGAAGAGGTGTGCCAACGTGGGATGCTGACTTCCATGGAGGACCAAGGATGCTGACGACGACGACGAACTTCACAGAACACTAAGATTACGTGCACGAACTCGAACAATATCTGGTAAAAATTTCAGCGCTTTAAAATTGTTTTAATCTTATAAAGAAATTTATTAGTGAGTGATATTTTGTACAGTTTTTTTTTTCTCGTGTGCTATTGAAAATTAAATGGTTTCTACCAGGATCTGTCGTCTTTCTTGGACTTCTCCAGGAGAACAAAAGGTATGTGCAAGAAATTTATAAATGTACCCTGTTTTATTTCAGCTGCTGGGAGTATGCAGAGCCTATGAGGCATGAAAGCCAGTAACTTTTTGTTGTTGTTGCGTGGGTAATCTATTTGGTAATTTTACCCGGAGTTAAAACTACATATGCCTTGAAATTTAGAGTCTCATGTTCACCGAAATTTAACGTATTATTTTTGTTTGGCAAATTATTAGTGTTGCCACGAGACGAGACATTTCTCGTTTCTCGTCTCGTCTCGTCTCGTAAACGAGACGAGACACGAGACGGGACAGAACCCTTTTAGACGAGACACGAAACGAGACAGACTACTTGTCCCGTCTCGAAAACGAGACGAGACACGAGACGAGACGGGACGTCTCGTGAAATGTCTCGTCTCGTCTCGTGTCTCGAAAATGAAAATGCTGGCGGGAATGGCCAAGATTGAAATTGCCAGTGGTCATATAGATTGCAAAAGGAAAATCCCCTTTGTGAGAAAACATGTTGAAAAGCCCTCATAGAAAAGTGTCCTCTGCCTATTGAATGAAACAATCGTGATACATGAGCTTGCAGGAAAATCATCCTTAATGTCTTGTCCCCAATTCCCCTTGCTGTAAACTGAGGAATTCTCATTTTTTCATTTCTGGCTAGAATGATGAAAAACCAAATCAAAGACAGGGAAGATTTTTACAAGGTCAAGAAACCGAAGTACCACCACCATCTATTCAATTTGAAAACTGGGTAAGGTCTACACTCATTACAGGCTGTAGTTGAAAGTTCTGGCTGAGATGGCGGAAGAGAACAGAACAGACTACACTTGTCTTTATTCTCTGGTGGCGGTATTCTTTTTGCTATATGAACCGAAATGAACCGAAAACGGCAATTGAAGTATGTCATCTTGCAACTAAAATTTTGTCTTCTCTCTCTCTCTCTCTCTCTCTCTCTCACACACACACACACACACACACACACACACACACACACATGCAAATAAAAACACACTTTTACCATTTTACCAATCGCTCGCTTATTATACAGCAGTCATGTTGTAAAATTCACCTCTTCGTTTGGAAGGCGGGCGAAGGGCAAAGAAAGCAAAGATATTATCGACGAACCCTTCAAATTGTTTGCTTTCAGCAAATTTATGACACTAACAATAACACTGGAGTTGAAGAGGTTTTACAGGGTGACCTTCGTTTTGTTAGGCGGAAATGTTTGATGTGAGCAGAGTGCGAAATTGCCCTCTGTTTCCATGTTGAGAGGAGGGGAATACTTCCCTTTCCTAGTGAATAATATTCATTAGGACCTGAATTATCTTCAGAAATGGTTTCTTACAGAGTGTAAAGAACATTTGGTATAATATTCATGGAACTCCGTTGAAAGCAGAAAATATCATGAGAATGATCAAAATTCGAACATTGAAGAACATAATTAACAGAAAAGAAATAGGATATCCAAACCATATTTTTAAACCTGCTATAAAATGTATATCCTATATTTTTACTAATTCCTTACTCCCATGAAAGTATCCTGGGGAGGATATTCTCTCCAACTTTTTCAGACTCAACCCTTTTATCCCATACGATTCCCCCCCTGACACAATACGAAAAAACAAATGCTGCTAAAATCCATACACATGACCCTTCCGGGACTCAACCCGGGGCCTTCAAGCCAATGGTCTATCGCCGCAGACCGGTCGGCTTGGTATGAAGATGTACGTTGTATGATTGCGAATAGATCACGACAATATAAAAAACTTTAATCCAAAATGGCCACCCAAAAATCAACTTTTTTTTAGACCACTAGCTAATCTGGGTGTACTGTCATGAGTTTGTTACACAAACGGGACAACCACCACATAGTAGCACATACCCCGCGGTTATGGGAACAGATTTGAACCATGGAGGTGAAGACTGGCCCCAAGCATTCTTTCGTCCGACGTGTCGTTCAGCTCCCATTACTATGGCACTTTAAGTAAAGCTTACTGTGCAGTAACATACAAAATTTCAATCAAATACTTTCCATTACTCAATAAAATTATTTGGTTCTGAGCTTTTTTTAAAAAAAAATTATTGCAACAAATCTAAATATGCTAAAATGGAAAGTAGTTTTTGGGTTGGTATGGGTTAACACTGTGAAACCTAAAGGCTGGAATATATGAAATCAAAGTGTACACACATATCTATCTCTCTATTTATCTATATATCTTTCCATCTCTCTCTCTCTCTCTCTCTCTCTCTCTATATATATATATATATATATATATATATATATATATATATATATATATATATATATATATATATATATACTATAAAGCAAGTGGGCTGATAGTATACGATAGTGTCGGGAATGGTGACACCTTTACATCGAACTTTGCTTGTCGTGTAAACATTATTTGACATTAGTGTCTTCATCTTCGACGTACCTATTAGCAATTTACTGTATATTCGTGTATTGAAACTGGTGAAACAAATTTCAATGTTTCAGAATGTAAAAAAAAAAAAAAAAAAAAAAAAAAGCCAGGGTCGAGAAGCCTCAGACAACTAACAGCAGAGATATATTATCTTGTAAACTATTTGTCCTTGCCTTGTGAGCTTATTTGAATTTATTTTTAAGACCTTTAGGAAACTTTGGCCGAATGGATGATGATGGGAAAATTAGTGGAATGAAGAAAGTGGTAGGATACTAGATAACTTTGAGAAAACACACACATTCGAAAAATGAAATGAAATCTTTGAGTTTTACGTCCCACGATTATGCCGGTTAGGCTAAAGGAGACAGTGATGATGAGTAATGAATGAAATGGTGGAATGAAGAAAGTGGGTGGAAACGGGAGGACCCCGAGAAAACCCACGCGCACGGTGTTTGTCCACCACAAAGTTCACTCGGTGGGGCTGGGATCGAACCCGAGACCCCAAGCAATAGAGGTGAACGCTCTACCACTGAGCCACCGCGGTCCCCACACACATTTAATGTTTGTCCACTACAAAGCTCACATGGCACTAACCGAGATCGAACCGACTACCACATACACCAGAGGTGAAGGCTTCACGGTGTAGCTACCGTGACATTTGTTGTCTTGTGTGTTCTGGGTAATACTTGTAACTCAGTTGTATCTTGATTAGCATGGTGCAGCCTGCTATATTTTACTTTTGTTCCCATTGTATGCTGCTATATTTTTTACGAGACAAGACGAGACAAAACGAGACAAACGAGACGAGACGAGACGGGACGGGACAGAGCCTCTCGAGACGAGACACGAGACGGGGCGAGTACATTTTTTCGAGATGAGACACGAGACGGGACATTCTTTGCACGAGACGAGACGAGACAGCCTGAAGTCTCGTCTCGTCTCGTCTCGTGGCAACACTACAAATTATTTTATTCTTTTATTTAACTTTTGCTCTACTGATTAGTTGGTGTGTAAGAGGTATTTAAAGTTTGGGTTTTCAGCCATCTTATTAATATTAATTAATCATAATCATCTCCCCCACTTCTCATATTCATCCTCACATACCTCCTCTGCACCCCACACAGGGCACTGTTTCCAGTCATCCGGCGAAACGCAGAGTGGGCAAAAAGACTCAAATCAATGTAGATTAACATTTTGGAACCACTACACTGCCATGTGTCTTCATCCTCCATGTTGCAGCGACATATCTCGTGTTTTCATCCGCCAGGGTACTGTATCCATCCCAGGTGCGAATCCAGGACGGACTTCTGGGGGAGGAGCGGTGGATTGTAATACTGCTTCTTAGAGTTCCTCTTAAGAGCTCCAAACTCTGGAATGGGTTTGATTTATATATTTATATATATATATATATAAGAAATTTTTCACTTCTGGGGAGAAATCGCCCGGATCAGCCCCTGATCCAGTCATCCGTCAAAGTTACAGTTGACGTGTATGGAACGAATGGCACGTGAAACGTGAAATCAAGCTACCTATTTTACAGACTTGCTGATGAAATCCTCTAATGCATCCCTCATGGATTTTTGTGTGTTCCCGTTGTTGAAGCGAACCTATTCAACAGTCTTTGGAAAGTTTTTCAAGAGAAATGGATCAGATTTGATCAAACTGTGAGAGATGCAGTGCCATAGTTAACAGACAGGGCTTTCTTATCGAGTATAATCATTTTTGGCGTCATTGTATTTCTTAAGCTGATAAGGGTGCTAAATTCGTTATCATAAACGACTTTTCTATCGTTGTTACTTGAAACGACCTGTGTTTTCGATATAAAAACGCTTTGAGTCGATTTTGAGTTTAGCGTCCCTTTCAGGAGCAAGGTTATATAAGACGTGGACCTACTGATTAACGTGGAAATCGAACCACATGAGCTCCCGCCGGGAATCGAACCCAGGTCTCCCGCGCCAGAAGTGCCTACGCTAACCACTTAGCCGCGAAGGAGTTGGAAATGCTTTGACTTTATTGAGGTACTTTAAAAGATGGTTGGATGGGAAAAAGAAGTTATCCAACTGATAACTATAAAGAAGTTATCAGTTTGTTCCTTGTTCAGTTAGCTTTCTTACAGGTTACCAAGGTTTTATTTTTACTTGACGTCAAGTATACAGGCAGAGAGAGCAGTCGTTTTATCGACTTAATGATATCTTCTTATGTTGCAAAATTAGCATGTATCATATTTGAGTGCAGCATTTAATCAAGAATAAAAACTTGCCCTCCAGAAATGTACACATATATTAGCATTTACCTTGACACTGAGAGAATATTACTATACACGTCATTGTATGTCTGACATGATACATGTATATCTTCGTTGAATAAAAAAGAAAAGAAGGAAAGTCCATCCCAAAATTCTTAACAGCAAATAATAACCTTGAATTTTTAATAACTGAAAAATTAAGTTCGCAATGTCGAAGGTCATTTCCTACTCCAGAACCTCACATACTAACCACTAATCACTTTTCCTGTGATGCCCACTCATTATATATGGACTTTTCCCTGATGTACTTATATATATTAAAAGTATATTATGTATGTACTTATAACAAGAGAAAAAAGAAAAAAGAAATACTTTCAAGTCTTATAAATAATATTCATACATTTAAAATTTTAAATTGCTGTTAGCAACACATGACAGTAAAATCTATGCAGCAGCAACAGGTATATGTCTATTCCAGAACAGCCTGTTAGCTTTCGATCTTCCCTTTTCAGCTATTCCAGCATCCGCTTACTATTACGTCATATTCGACCTTTGCCCTAGGCTACTTAAAAAAGGTCGTGCATGGGTGTGAGCTATCATTTAGACATAGAAGAATCTTGAAGATGCATTACATGATGTGTTTACTTGACGTTGGTGTTATAAATCATTAGCTGAGTAGATTCAAAGTGGCAAATGCAAATCACGAAGAACACGTTATCACACCACATGATAGTAATGAGAAAGCAAGTCCAAATCAACCTGGAATTGCTAGGATTTCGTTTGAAAACTATAGCCTTTAAACAGGTGATTTCTTCCGATATTTAAGCGTATGAGTCTTTTCAAGAAACAACAAAGAATCGCGAACCGTCAACTGGTATTGGCCAAGAGCAGCGATGTGGGGCAGTCTCATATCGAAAAGCCGTTGTTAAAATCCTTTTTCCTCTCGCAAAGTGTATCATTTTTCTATTGGAAGTCCGCTTTCTCGTCTCGTATCTTATCAAGAAAACTCTGTCTCGTCTCGTATCTTATCAAGAAAACTCTGTCTCGTCTCGTATCTTATCAAGAAAATTCTGTCTCGTCTCGTAGACAACACTAACGTCTGCTGCACATCAGCTAAGAAACTGCTACTAAAAACCCGCCGTGACAGATGTTTTCCGGAACTAGTTCGATGGAAATGGATGTTTCTGTAGTATTTGTTTGTTTCCAGGTACTTCGTATGGAGATCCTGGGGCTATAATATGGATCGGCTCAATGAAAAAAAGGAAGATAACCACTGTACAGTTTCAATGTAGAGTTTGGGAGCGATATTCTGTCGAGATACTGAAAGAATATGTTCGTCTTGACCGTGGTGCAGTGAATTCTGACTTTATGTTTACGTGAATGAGAAAATGCGTCCACACACAAAGCTGACCAAATTGTAGACATTCGAGGTGAGAATTTCCATCTTATGGACTGACTAGCATATTTCCCAGATCTAAATCCCATTGAATATGCTTCGGATACTCTTAGAATAAGAGTTGCACAGAGGAATGTTCACCCTAATTCCTCGAGTCTCTCTAAGATGCTCTTAAGAAAACGAACAACATATCCTATGCCTTCCTGAACACTTTAATCGACAGCATCCCAAGAGGATGTGCAGAATGCCGAAGTAGTCATACAAATCTGATTAGAACTCTTTGTAGTTATGGGAATCTAAACTTAATGTCTTTTCTTTATATAGCTTTGGACCTTCTTTTTTTATTTATCATGTTCTGTTTCTTTGCATGGCGAATAATCCCATCCATCTTCTGATAATAAACCTTGTACTCATATATTTATCATTATGTACCCGGATCATGTTCCCAAAAGTAATGGGTAAATATAATTTGATCCCCAGCTATTGTCAAACAGTGCATTAAGTATCCCTTGAAGTAAACATAACCAACACATTATTTTGTTTGCTGAAGTTTAACATAGGTTTTCGGCATCGAGACGATGAGACGTGAAACTACAGTTTAAGGTAGAATCCGAACAACCATAATGTTCTCCCTCCAGGAATTCAACTAGAGACTCAATGCATCAAAGGCCTCGCATTAGCTACTAGACCAGCTGGGAAAGCCATAACAATACAATATTCACGTCACTACTGTGTGTTGAAGGGTTACATTTTCATTATAATGTACCCATACTTTATTTATTTTTCTAGCTCTAGAAATTATGAGAAATATTTCTTTAAAGCAAGAGCCTTCAACATGCGAGATAGTACGAGCCACATTTACGACTTCAAATAACCTTCACGGTCTACTGAACTATGCTGTCGTGTTTATAGCTGTTTCTTAATCGGATATTCATAATATGTACTTAATTTTTTGAGAGAGCTCTGTAGGCCAAAGTATGACTCGCGAGCAACATGTTGAAGATCCCGCTCTAAAGTATCATTATGAAAATTACAATGTTGCGGAGTGTTTCTTTGTTTAAATAATGCCATGAATATAAGAATGTTGGTAACAAGTTGCAATAATTCAATTTAATTGAACATTTATACAAAATCATAATTTTTCTTCTGGAAATTGCGTGGCGGATTTTTTTTTTTTTTTTTTTTTAACTCAAAGAACTAAAACATAATAAAATCACGCTTATTACTTATGCAACCGTAATACACAGCTTCAAGAACAATCACACTTCGAACTGGGGTTGTAGCGTACGATAGACATTTGGAAGACATGGCAAGAATCCCAGGAGGAGACGTCACTTGCTGGAGATAATCACGTGCATGGCTTGAATTACAATCCGTACTCACAACAATGCGCAAAGTTGTGCCAATGAAATACTTTAACAAAATGCAACTTAACTTTCCTGATTAATAAGGCATTCGATCACCTTTCGCCCGTGATAGAACTCGTTTGCGTCACGGGATTGAGGAATATAGCTTGTGAATCGTTTCTAGAGAAATAGTGAACCACTGTTCATGTAGTGGAGCACTAAGTTGGGTCGGTGATGAAGGAGAAAAGTCTACAGATCTCTGCTCCACATTTGACTATAGATGTTCTGTAATGTTGAGGCGAATAAGAAATGTGTTAAAATTCATACTGATGCTCCTGAACTCTAACCATGCATGAATAGATCTGGTGTGTGTACGTGCTTATTGCTATCTTGGAGGACTGCATGAATGTAAGGGAGGAATATCTGGACCATATGATGACCTGGTCACTTACAATGCCCACATATTTATTACAATAGTAGTAGGCACAAAAGCCAGTTTTTCGACTTTTTTTTTTTTAACTTTCAGAAAACTGGTTGGGTTTTCTACCAAAAATGGTTTATATCAAAAATGGTTTTAAACAGTTTCAGTTATCTTTTAAATGAAAAACTTTTTGCTTCTTCGTTACTTTGCTTGGAAATCAGTACTATAAAGAACAAAAACAGGTACCAGTTCTGGTGAAAATCACACTTGTTTCAGTAAAAACTCAAAACTCAAAACGTGATAGGTAACTGAAAACGTTTACCGTCAGGGGAAAAAAACGAGGTATCATTTGTTTGGTTCCCGGTTCATCTGGATACTAATTTCTCGTTTTTATAAAAACTTGTTTTGGCCATCCCTAGCAATAATTCGTGACTCTAGGTGACTTCTTGCTATGCGAAAATTTGATGACAGACACATAGACATGTTCTTTAATATATTATTAAAGATATGCTACATTGATCCCTAGTCCTCGTAGCAAGCGCTGCTATCGGCTGAAGGAATTCCACTCGCTTTCTCTCGCTTAGCAACAGCTGAACCCTTATTGGCTCAACGCGTGGGTGTGTGAGCGTGTGAGCTTTAGTTCGCATTTTTGCCACGGCTCAAGACATTTTGGCAGCACAATAGAGTGTATAACCGCCACCAATTCTTCCTAGAGTTGAAAATCGGAAAACAGCTTCGGGTACGATGAGATCTGATAAAGATCTGTATGGGTGAGCCCGCATAGTGTAGTTGTTAATGCTCTTACCTTTGTTGTGAGCGGCCCCGGATTCGATTCCCGGTGGAGACATTCAGTCAAAAAAGTTTAACAGTTTTTTTCTGCCACCCTCAGCGAGATTTCTCCTGGGTTTTCTTCATTCATACCAGACAAATAGCGGGGTGGTACCTAACATACCCAGCTTACATCCTTCACCCTTCCACGAATAGTGTGCTCGCCGAGGGATATCATCCCTCCATCCCTCATACGTGACGAGCTTAAGGCTATATAGTGCCCAGAAATATGTCATTATCATCATCATAGGTATTCAAATGACCGCCATTATTAAAGGTCATTTGCCGCAACAGAGAAGCTTCCATGCTCCATGGTCTTCAGCTAACCTCTAAGTCTCCACGTGCGATTTTTCTGTTTTAATATCGTCCATTAATTGCAGTCTCCTTCGCCCTCTCTTGCTCTCTCTTTCCTGCCACTATATCATCTACTAGCATATCCCTTAAGATACAGTTCCTTTTTAGGCAATGTTCCAATTAGTTTCTCTTCTTCTTCTCAACAATATCTAAAATTGTTTTTTTTTCCTCCCCACCCTTTTTAAGACCGCGTTTGCATTTTACGTGAATCTTGTAGCTGTCATAAAAAAATCTTGAAACCCGATAATATTTCTCCATGTAAACAGTCTTGAAAGGGACATACATTTTTTTTTCCATCTTGCAAGGAGTTGAACCATGTGCAAGTTTGTGGGTCGTCTTGCTTGCTACCGGCCATCGCCCTCCTGCTGACATAAAGGAAAAACCAGTTTCGTCGCTTCCGAAACAACGGAATCTTTTGGACAGGGAGGGGAAGCGCATGAAAAAACACGTTTTCAATGAAAAGGTTCACTATTTGTCCACTAGAGTGCAGTGCTGTATGGGTGGAGATATATTTCTTACTTTCAGAAAGTTGTAATGTGTAAGCAGTAAATAGAAAGATCGGGTAGCAAGATTTTTTTAAGGACAGCTACAAGATTCACGTATAATGGAAACACGGTCTTACACACTCTCATTCGTTTTCCGCTCAATCCAGCTAATCCTCTCTATTCTCAACACACACACACACACACACATTTGGAAAGCTTCCAGTCGTTTTTCATCACTTTTGAGCAATGTCTATGTTTCTGACCCATGCATCAGAATACTCTACTGAGTGTTGTATGAGTCTTTTTTCTCAACTCTTTATTCAAGGTCCCACAATATATTTTCTTCCTCCTAAAAGTTTCTTTCGCCATTCCTATCCTCGCCTTTATTTCACGTTCACATTTCATATCACTACTAATTATACTACCCAGGTATCGAAAACTAGTCACCTGTTCTATTTTCTCCCCTCCTACTTCTATATTTGACCCCGATCCCTTCGTTCCAATCACCATGCCCTTTCTCTTTCTAACATTCATTTTCATCCCATATACTTTACAGCTCTTCCTCAAGTTTTCTAATATTTTATTGGTTTTCTCTTCAGATTCTGCAACAAGCACCATATCATGTGCAAACCGTATACACCTAATCATTTTATTTGTTACTGATATGCTGTCTTCATTTTGTAAACTCTTCTTCACTATCTCTTCTAAATAGATATTAAATAATGTTGGCGAGAGACAGCATCCCTATCGAACTCTGCTTTCGAATTGCACTCTCTGTCATTTCCTCCTCTATTCTAACACTTATTTGTCGGTTTACATGTAAGTTTCTTGTGCGTCTTCAATCTTTCCATTCCAACCAACTCAATTTAATCCAATATTTATTAATAAACAATCCGATTATGGTTACCTTGTTCTTTTCTATCAATCATATTTAATCCCTAATTACTCTTTTAACTACTTATACCAGTGCAAAACAAACTCTATTTTTTTAATGTGAGCATTTTTTGTTTATTTTAGCAGTAAACAATACCGGTATATGTTTTGGTATTCAATATCAAATTTAATTTTGTAGTTACATACAAAGAAAATAGTAAACCATAATACATGCACTGGATGGGATTTAAACTCTCGCCCGAGTCGGTGGCGTGGTTACGTAATCCAAATAGTGTGATAAGGAATGACCTATATATTATGAGGGATAGTCTTGCATAATGAACTGTGCCTCCGCCATCTGCATCGGACTCAAACCTTCGTTGTTAATCGGAGCCCATGTCAATAATAGATCATGTCCTTTAGGATTAGGATTTAGATTTTTGGGCTGTCGGCATCTAAGGCCATTTAGCCCGTCACGTATGAGGGTTGACGTCCCTCTGCGAACACACTATCCGGGGAAAAGGAAGGAAGGAAGCGGCCTGGGACCTATAAGTTAGATACTACCCCGGTATTTGCCTGGTGTGAATGAGGAAAACCCAGGAAAACCTGACTGGCCTGAAAAACCTTCTTACACTTTTTCGACCGAGTGCCCCCACCGGGAGTCGAACCCGGGACCGCTCTCACCGAAGGCGAGAGCGTTAGCGACTACGCTACGCGGGGTCACATCATGTCCTTTATAATTACCTAATGTTGCCTACTAGACAAGTTTTTTTTTTTTGACTCTTCTCGATTCGAAAATGAGACCAGTAGTGTATTTATGTAAGACAAGACAAGAAATATGACCATTTTCGTCTCGTTTTCGAGTCGGGCTGAGAATTTTCTCAGTCTCGTGACCAAACCAATTTACCTAAGTTTTGAATCTCAAATACTGTTTTATGAGGTGGACAACACCGTGTGCGTGGGTTTTCCCGGGGTTCTCCCGTTTCCTCCCACATTCTTCATTCCACCATTTCATTCGTTACTCATGATCACCGTCTCCTTTAGCCTAATCGGCATAACCGTGGGGAGTAAAACTCAAATATTGCATTTCATTTTCAAATACTGTTTTAGTGTTAAGTAATTCATATTAAAAAAAAAAAAAAAACTACAAATTGATAAAGAGATTGCACAAAGACAATGAAGAACATTTAACAACGTTTAAAGATATGCAAATCATTACACAATATATTCCGATAATAAATATGGTTTCAATATTTTTTTATGATATTCTCTGTGGACCTTTGGTGACACGGAAAGATTCTGATCATTAGCTTTTAGATGAAATTAAGAAGAAAATCAGTTCATTAATTTTGTACACAAATTTATAAAACGAGACGAGGCGGAAAGTTTTCCGAAAATTGAGACGAGATAAGAAAAAAACATTCTTCGATAATCGAGACAAGGCGAGAACTCGATAAAAGTTGACGAGACGAAACGATAAACGCTATTTCTAGTCTCCTCCTGTCAGATGAGCAACAGTATTTTAACCACAATATTTCATATGGAGGTTGGGGAAATAATGAAATGAAATGAAATCTTTTAGTATAACTTTCCACAATTATGTTCTGTAGGCTAATGGGGACTATGATTAATGCAAGTTAATGCTGCTGGAATAATACGTACAATGTAGAACTGGGAGAAAATGGGAGTTCCCCGAGAAAAACCCATGGATTCGATGTTGTCCACCACAAACTTACTTGGCCGGGGATCGAAAAAGGGATCTCATTCACGAGAAGTAAGCGCTCTACCACTTTTTTTTTTAATCGCCCCAACCAGTATTGTTTGGCAGTGGCACCTCACGTCATTCCGACGTATTCCACACGGACACGAACACAGAAATATCGAGGACAGTTAAAATTACAACCATGCTCTTCAGAGGGATTCGAACCCCCAATGTACTTCACCTCACAATTGTCAGCCTAACGTGCCAGACCGTTCGGCGGCACCAACCGGCAACCACTTAGCCACTGTGCCTCATAAAGAGTGGAAACAATGAAAATGATAAAAGTAATAGTAGAAAATGCAGCGGATTTGAGCTCGTTACCGTGTCTTTCTCAAAAGGCTTTGGACAACTTGAGCGTAAAATTGATGAATCCTAGGAAGAAAGAAAAATCTTGAACAACGCAATTCATCTCCCCTTTCAATTTTGCTTCATAAAGTGTTCCAGAAAAGAACATACACAATTTAAAGTCCTGTCTAGCTGTCTTCAGGAACAGCTACCCATAATTTTCGAAGAAAATGATCAGTAGATATTTCTTTTTGTTGTCATCGAAATAAAGAAACAGATCTCCATTGTAGTTAAGAGGCAACACATTACAATAGTCACTGCTTCGATACTGTCACGTGGATGTCTGTTAACTACCGATGAATGGTATCTGTTTCGTCATTATTAGAGAGCATTTTCGATTCAACTATTTTGCTACGGATCACACAGTACATACAAAGTAACTGATTTCTTTCAAGGATGAATCCAGAGATTTGAAGAAAGTGCATTGGGTTCATGGACACATGTTATATTCTCTTACAATCTCTGTTTTCCTTACTGACGCTCTTGATGAACTTCACGCTTCCTTTAGGTAACATAATACATTTTCAATGTATTATATGGTATGAAAAAATAACAGTAAAGGACGGGTTATTTGTAAAATCCTTTTATTATTTCAGAACCACATGCTTCTTTGGTTTATGACTGATTAATTGTATTCGCCACGTGGAGCTTCTGAAAAAAAAATAAATAAACAAAAGATGACCTGCAGCATCTTCGGCGATCCAAGTATTAGTGTCATCTTCAATCATAGTAGTTAGAATAAACGTAATTTTCCATTCTTAGTATCCAACAGAATAGAACAGGCTATTCCGTTTGACGTTCTGAGTAAGCATATGCAAAGTATGTAACGTTTCGTAAACTGGATTAGGGATTAGAAATTAGATTTCTGGACTTTCAGCATCTATGGCCATGTTAGCACGTCACCTATGAGGGATTTTGTCCCTCCGCGATCACACTATCCCAGAAAAGGGAAGGAAGAAAGGATTGAGGAAGGAAGCGGCCTGGAAACTGTATGTTAGGGTACTGACATGCCAAAGATACCTCGCGATCGAGGTCGAGGTTTAAGTCGCGGTCGCACCCTCAATACTGGTACAAACACATGGATTCAAATGGGTAAGCGCTTGCCGAAGATGTACGCTATATCGCGACCTAGAGGTCGAATAAGGGTGAATTAGTGGTCGCGATAATAAACAACCAAGTTTACATCGAAGTTCAGCGGAAGCATCGCTGTGGCTCGTGTTCTTATTGGTTCTCCCTGAAGCGCTGCATGGAATAAAGACTTCATTTGTTTCGAATTGCGTCTGCAGAGGATTGTGTGTGTCTATGCTCGAGAGATTTTGCTGTACTATTAAATTTGATTATGAAAGACATATTGATAGAACTAATGAGGAATGTTCCAGCGATATGGAATAAGAAACACAAACATCATCATAATAGGCACGTTTTAAATAGAGAATGGAAAAAAATAGCATCTGAAATGGGAATGTCAGATAAGTTATTTATTTGAAAATTAATACTGTAGCTTATTATTATATAAGGCAGTGGCGGTTACAGGGAGGGAGGTTTCGGGCTGAAGTCCGTAAATTGTAGTTTTTAAAGAAAAAAGAAGCTACCGTTAATTATATCTATGCTCAAAAACTTCACGCCCCCCCCCAAATTCCCAGATTAACAAAAAGGGTTTCTTCTAAATTCGTTATTGATATAAGGTAAAGAAATACCTGTAAAGACAGCCACGTATCCATACGGACGAAACATCGAATAATGGAATTGAAGTGCCGCAACTTCATTTGCTGCAGTTAATACCCCCTCCACCTGGAAACCTGAAGATATACCTAATTTATTTATTTATTTATTTACTAAATTTTACTGAGAAACTATTTCTTGCCTGAGTGCTGAAAGAGGGCATTTCTTCACAGAAAATTGAATAAAAGGTAAAAGTCTTTGATTTAAAGTATTGATAGAGATGAACAAGAGATGAGACTCAAATATGTTTGCGAAACAAGAGACGAGACTTTGGCCTTTCTCATATCTCGTCTCGCGTCCATCCCTATTTATAAACTGTTTGGTCCTTTCAATTTCAAAATGTGGTTTCGCAGTGATTTTTATGCACTGACGGAATTTATTTCACATGCGTCACAGCAATGTTTCTCCTTAAACTGAGAACTTAACAGCGAGGGTGCGACCTTCTCGCTATGTGCGCTCCTCATCCATCGCAACATAGACATCGAGGTAGCGACCGCGACTTAAACCTTGACCTCGATCACGAGGTATCTTCGGCATGTCCCTAGCGGTACACCCGTAACAAGTTTTATAGAGGCAGTTGGAGAGTACTTCAAATGATAGGACGGTAGCCAAACTCCCTCTATAAAAATTGCTTCGTGAGTACCTAAGGATTCTGAAACATGTATTTTTGAATAGGGCACATATTAGTTCCTAAATGAAGTCTTGACCCGACTATGATAGGTCGCATAGTTTTGGAGCTATAGACCTTTAAAGTTCATTTTTTTTCATGTTTTTGACAGCCTATAACTCCGAAAGGAAGCATTTGTGCACCCAAGATGGTCTAAACTTTTTGTCTTATCTCGGTGTCAGGAATCACCTCCCAAATGTTGTCGGTGTTGTTTTGAAACACCCTGTATACGTATTCACGTTTGTAATAGCGCCCTTTTGGTACTCTTGTCCACCGCCCTCATTAGTATCCCAGCACGGGTCTGACTACAGGTAAGATTCTTTGAATTTTCAGAAGAACTGCTCCATCCCCCCCCCCTTCCTCAACACAAAGATACCCAATATTATAGTTACGCCAATGATCTGACACTATGATAAAAGGGAACTTCACATCTAAGAAGTCAACCTCAAGATTCTGGTGCCACGTAAAAGACAATCCTGTATAGTCTTGCCAGATAAAATCAAAATTATTATCCTGATCTTTGTAACAACTTATTTCTAACCATGTGAAACAGGATTCTCTGAATACGTTTATTGCTATTAAAACAAAACATGAACTCCATCTCAGCACAGATATAGACGTTCAGCTGCAGCCGAATGCAACCATACCATACCTATGTAATTACATTGTGCAGAAAAAAAAATCACACCCTTCTCATTAGAATCTAAGTGTAGTTTATCATTAGTGTTGCCAACGGGCGAGAAATCTCTCATCTCGTCTCGATGCTCGTCTCAACCAGTGCCGGACTGGCCGGACTATTTGGCGACTACCAAGGGCCCGAGGGGTCCCGCAGGGATCACGAGGCGAGGACATGCATTCCTTGATCGAATTTTCGCGATCGCAAATACTTCCTTAAGTCTTCCTGCCAAAAAGGTTGCGGAAGCATAAGTTTGTCCTTCCGAAAGATGTCTTCTCGGGCTCCCCTTGCTCTTATCAGTACGGCCCGGGCCCCAGCAGTCACTGAGAGAGTGCAGTTTCTAAATTTAAAATTGCTAAAACGAGACTAAGATCGACGAAAAATCAAAATCATTTCTTTTTTCCTTTACCTTTTATGTTTACAGAAAAAGATTTATTCCAAAATGTAGACGAAGTAATTGATTTCACTGGCTCATCAAGTGAAGAACTGCGTAAAAAACATAAACGTATATATATGGGGGCCTTTAAGGACCCTCGCCAAGGGTCCTCAACTTGGCCAGTCCGACAATGGTCTCAACGAGACAAAAATTGAGACAAGAAGTACATTTCCAAATTGGAGACCAGGGGTTTGGCGATAGCGGCCCTGCCATGAATTTTCACTTTATGAAGTTCCCGTCGCACTGTTTTCAATGAAACCAGGTTTTGTAGGCCGAAATTCAGTTAATCCGTAATTTTCATTGCAGTGGTCTTTTTAGCTGCTACAATCCGTTTTAATGCCCTCCGGTCCCTATCTGATAGGATTGTCTTTCGACCACCGTTGTGCTTTGCAGACGTCGTTTGCCCATGGATTGTGTATGCCCTCGTAACATTGGACACAGTGCCTTTCGATACTCCCACAATGTTCGCCACTGTTGCCACTGAAGCTCCAACCAGACGGGCACCAACGATCATGCCTCTTTGGAAGTCTGTCAGGTGCCCATTTTACAGCACCACTTTCACACCACGACACTCACAGGTGAACTGGTTACTGCTGACGGAAGAGGAAGGCCCACATGACACATTGAAAACAAAAAACGATCGGCAACCGCAACACGTGTTGTACAGTGGAGGGAAAAACTTATGTGTCCTGTATGAGGTGTTTTTAGATTTTTTTGTCTTTCCCTTGTATTTCGAGAATCGAGACAAGATTAGAAAGAATTCTTCGAAATTCGAGACGAGACGATATTGACAGCGAATTGAGAATTTCTATTTGCTCTGAGTTAGTTGCCTTAGTTAGTATATGTGTATTTCGTGTATTGAAAAAAAATGAAGTTTGTCAAGTGACTTTCAGTTATGCAAATAACATAAAAGCCCGATTATCCGCAGAATTGGGTAGCAAGGGAATCGCTGATACCTAAAATCGCGAATAAACTGAAAAAAGAGTGAAAATGAGGTGCAAACACGAAAAAAATCAGCATAAAACTGTTGTATTGCACAAAAAAAATAAAAGTTTTACAATATGTACAGTATACTACAGTAGAAATATTTGCTTTACCTCTAAATCACTAAAATGATGTTCATTATACGTGGAGTTCTACATTCTCTTTTGTTTTTCATCCCAAAAGCCACTGTCCAATACAGATGCAAAGGCATTCGCAGCGACTAATTATCAATAATTGTAGAGCGCCACTGTAGCAGGGTTATTTTTTTTTCACGGTACTCGCGCATAATCGTAGATTTACTACAGTGTGTCCGTAAAGTTGCGCAACCCAAAGTTTGATTGCTTATATATATTTTGAACCAAGAACGACAAAGACATGAGACTTCAAACAAATATAAGCATGCTCTATGTAGATATTTTCGAAATCATGATCAATGTAGGAATTTGTAACGTTTTCGTGTAGTGACGAAAGAAAGTACCGAAAGTGTAAAATAAAAAAATGTATACACGACTCCAAAAGTGCATTACCACCTGCAATTCTCCTTTTCCTGCAATAGTACGCAACCCAAAAAGCTTGGCTGTTATGTTGGTTCAGAATTCGAAAGACGTCGGACCAAACCTCACTTCTGTTACAAATATATCAATGTGGCAAACTTCCAAAAAATGAATAAAGTAAATTGTTAAGAATGGCGGTTTTATTATTCTAAGGGAAATAGATGACACAAAAAATTACAAAATGATCATACTTAAGCAGTCGAAACAAGATGAATGGTAAGCAATAGATATCAGAGGAAAGCAGTTTCTTTCCTTTTTCAAAAAAAAAATCGAAAATAAGAAAAGGTTACATAATGTAAAGGTTTAATATAACGCCTAACAACACAGGAAACGGAAAGAGAGACAAACAAACACTAAGGGACACCATTAGCGTAGTAGATTTGCGGGCCTCCCATGCAAGATAAACAGACGGGACACTACCTGTAAACTCAATTGTTATATTATTATTATTATTATTATTATTATTATTAATAATAATAATAATAATAATAATAATAATAATAATAATAATAATAATAATAATAATAATATTGAAAACTAGGTTTCCTTTCCCAATCTGTGATTCTGCCTAAGAGCATGTATGCATAGAGTGGTCATGTATGTAGTTTTTGTCAATGAGTGGTCTCAAATACCAAATAGGATGGAAATCTCCGAGAGAGAGGAACAAAAACACTTTCTTTTGATAAATTCCAGGTCACAGTTCGAAGCACTTGTTTTTGACAGGTGCTTTCTTCTTTCTTTCTTTTTCGGGAAGAGAAAAGTTTTGGCGCCTAAGAAATTACAGTGTAATTGCAAATTTGCAAGTGGATTTATTTACATTGCTATTTGTGGTAATACATAAATTGTCATTGGAAGACATTATTGTAAAAAATTAAGTTTTGTTTCGTCATCTATCAAAAGTCTTAGGGGCCCTCTATGCCTCGCCCCACAAGATCGATATCGAAAATTTAGGATATGGATATATCGATGTTGATATATTCCCGATATCAAATGCTGATATGTGTCAATATCGATATCGACGATATCGATATATCGACATATCGCACAGGTCTAGATCCGAGAAATATATCTAGAATCAATAATCAAAATTTAAATATGTTCTATAATTCCGTATCCAATCTTGAGGTGACAAGGGTGAACACTAATAAACATTTTAAGCAAAAAAATGTTAAAAGTAGTTATACTTCGCCCTTAATAGAAAACTATTACTGTAATTTATCTTTTACCTCGGTTTCTGACTGTCACCAGATATCAGCGACAGTACACATACTTTATCGTTGCAATATACTCTACAATTTTTCACAACTAACCAAACCGGAGATGAAATTCTTGTGATAATAAAGTGGATTGTTCTACAAAGTAATCATAATTCATTGTCCTTATTTCTTCAGCAATTTTGACACAGACTCAGAACTACAAGATTAATAGAACTACAAATGAGAGATTTAATTCCTTTCTTTCTCTCAAACTAAAAGACGTCTGCATTTTGCTGAGGCTATCACTTTTTAATATATAAGTCCCCTGTCCCGGACTAATTCTGGCTACCGGGGTTTCGAAGTAATCGGTACCGAAAGTGTAAAGTTTGTTGACTATTCAAACAAATACGTAGAGGATGCTTGAAAAATTCATTGAGTCATTTCCAAATGAATATCAAACTTGGTGATCAAATTAAATACTCAATTTCCATTGAAACTGAAAAGTTCCGAGACACATCTAGGATTATGACAGAAGTTAAACACAATCCTGTCTTTCCGCGTGGTTCGGTTGTAAATTCGGTAGTGTTCATTAAACGTACAGATCTGAAATACATTATAATAAACCTAGTAGATACTGTAGGTCATACCTTCCATTCCAGACTATTAATACAAATTGAACAAAAAAAGAAAAACAAAATATAGAAAGAAAACAGAAAAAATGAATGAGTCCTGTTTTACTGCTAAATTTCTGTCAGAAAAAGCTTACATTAAAAGTCGAAATTGTATCATAATTAGAAGTTACAAATGTTTAAAAGGAAAATTGGATGTTGGTTCCTTATAGACGTAGCAAATCTGGCATATTTCGCATTTCGTACGTGAATAAAACAAACTGAAGAATTATAAGATGGAAACGAATTTTGTGTGAAATTAATATAAATAAAATCTCTCTTGAAATAACCCAAAAGGAGCCATTTTCTAGTTATTTCTGAACATTTCTGTTCCGAATATCCACTCTCGATTCCACCTATTGCGGATATAACGTTGTAATTCGCAATGATAGAATGAACACGCTAGAGCTGAAACGGGTCATCGTAGTGAAACGGTGATTCGATTGAGACTCGGTAACCTACAGAAAAAAAGAGACTTTGTGAATTTCCTTGACATAGATTGTGTATTTGTGTGTGTGAGAGAGAAGAGAAAGATACAAGACATGATAAGGAAACGTCAAGAAAGATGGATAGAGAAAGAAAGAGAGACGAATATAAATATGAAAACTACTTATCATTACTCTGAATGTAAAAAGAAGTTAATCGTTAAATTTTAGATGGTGGTTTACCGACCAGGATTACCTTGCGATTAGTTTGAAGTTCAGTAAAGTAGTCTCATCATAGCGTTCAACACGGAGTATACTTTACTCAGAAGTAAGAAAAAAATTTATAGAAACATCAAAATGAGTGTCTCTGGAAATGAAAATATGAATGAGGAAAGTGGTGATGTAGAGATACCAGGTACGAACTCATTAACGAACGTGGCTGATCTTATAAGACAGCTTGGTCAGCAAATATCGCAGCAACAGCAAAAAATGGAGCAAATGTCACTTTTAACACAACAAAAAATGGATAACAAGCTGGAGCAAATAGCACAATAGATGAATGCTAAGTTTGAGCAAATAAGTAATCAAATGGACACTAAAATGGATAGTAAAATGAAAAAAATAAATCAACAAATACATTCCAAGTTAGAACAAACAGATTATAAGATGGAACAGATTTTACATCGATTTACTGACGTACAAAGTTCGGTAGAAATTGTGGAACTTTTAGTCAATGAGCATACGAATCAGATCAGAGAATTGCAAGAAATAAATGTAATCAAAGAGAAGTTTAGCACTGCAAATCGTGATTGAGTTTTAGCTATCAACATTGAACCTATACCATGTGAACCCAGAGTAATAGTGGAAGATAGTAATTCATCCGAAGGATATTCCAAGAATGACGATAGTGAAGCTAATATAGAGAGAAACAGGAGAAGAAATCATTCATCTCACCACCGGAAAAACATTCCCGTAAATTCCAAGCATTGAAAGCATACAATTAAAGATAATCATTTTCGGTTTAGTGAAATTAGATCTCTAACAAAATTTAGTGGAAAGACAAATGACATCCCGGCCATTACATTCTTAGAAAAGTTCGAGGAAGAATGTGATTTAATTGGAGTAGACAGATCTAAATCTTTGAAAATTTTGCCTCATGTTTTATTACCATTGTGTTCCAAAGCAATCAGAAGTAATTTACGTAATTAATTAGATTTTAAAAATGCCTTACTTTCTAATTTTGAAAACGATTTCATGTTTGCCAATAGAGACGTCTTAGTTCGAAATAGACATTATAATCCAAAATTGGACAAGAGCCTCACTGATTTTATGATATCTGTATACAGTGAAACCTCTACTAACGGACACCTCTGTAAAGCGGACACCTCTCATAACGGACATATTTTGTAATCCCCAAACACTGTAATAGGAAAAGACCATGTTGACAAACCTCTCTAAAGAGGGCACTCTCTAGTACGGACACGGACAGTCTTTTCTGTCTCTTTATAGGTATTATTTACCTCCATATTACGGACACTTTCTCTAGAAACAAGTTGAAAAGTACAGAAAAAATACATTTTCAGAAATGCATACATGTATCACCAAGGAAGCATTGTAATAACATTTTTCCTCGTCAACTGGCTGTTCAGAAACTCAGATAAAGCGTCTTTCTTTAATAACACCCTCATATCCTTTGCTTGCATTTCACTCCCACCCAACCTGTTTTAGAATCAAAAGTGATTGACAGTTGCCTGCCATTTGGGATGATACGTCATTCTACTGTTCCGCTGGAATCAAGCAGAAGACATGTATGGTATTTTTTGTCCGCGTATTCGCATATTGTCTTAGTGCCTCTATTTGTAGATGGAAATATTTGTAAGTCATTCTGCATCGAATAAGCAGTAAGGTGTAAGTTGTTGTGAGCTTTCGAAATGCCACGAGAAGCGCTAATGTTAAAATCGAATTGATTGAATTTTCGAAGAATACTGAGGTGTGCGAAGGATAGCTGAAAATTTTTGTATCGGTAAAACACAAGCACCTGAGATAATATAAAACAAAGACAAGTTAATAAAGTTGTGGTGTGAAAATGACAATGAAAATAGTGTCTCATTGCTTTGAACAAAGTTGGTGTGCAAGTGAATGTTTTTATAGAGTGCGGAATGAAAAAAAAATCCTGTGTTAGGGTCGATGCTAAAAGCTAAGAATTTGGAGGTAGCAACTGAAATGAATGTTTCAGATTTCAAGATCTCGAACGAGTGGTTAGAGAAGTTTCGGATTAGACACAAAATTTCTTTCAAAGCGATTTGTGGAGAATCCGCAGATGTCGACATGCCCGCAGTCATAGAACGGTTTGATAAATTACCTTCAATAGTTTGTAATTACATATCACCTTATTTACTAATTTACGTAAGAAAATATCGAAACCTCTCTAAGACGGACACCTCTCTATAGCGGACAATTTTTGATTCCCCACGGCTGTCCGCTTTTGAGAGGTTTCACTGTATAATGAATTGAAGTTAATTAATCCATATCAATAGGAATCAAGAGTAGTAGCATCAATCCGAATCTTGTTATTTTTTAAGTTGCAACAAATGTTGATATCTGCTTAATGCGTTAATTTCAATCACCTTGTTATGATAGTGCAAACTTTTGGAAGTCAATCTATGTTGCAGACTAATAGTAATCGAAATCAAGCCAATACTAATCGTAATCAAGTTAGTTATGTACCTGTTCGCAACTTTAGTGCCCGGGAAGAAAGTGATTTTAATGCGAGGAGTAATAATAGATTCCATTGTAACGAGAACAGAACAGAACCTAATATTACCGGTAATAGAACTGAATCTAATTTTAGGAGGAACAGGGACAATAATCGTAATACATTTAGGAATCAACCGAACAATAAGTTTACTTTCCACGAAATGGATTTCAGAATAGATCCATAGATGGCAGAAATTCTCAAAATAGAAACCAAGGTACCGTAGAAGCAAATAATAGGCAGAACCGTATACAAGATTGTGGCGTACAATGCAACTTAACCGAACCCTTTGGCAATTTAACTTAAGCTAATGTTGTGGCGTCCGAGAAAATATATTCAATTGATTTTTGTTTCATTTCACTTTAAATATCAATGATTTCATTGGTTATTCGTACTTTGTTTGAATTCTATACAGATAATATAAATGATGTTCTTAATGTAAATAAATACGAATATTGCATATCAAAGTTATGGTAATCACGCCTTAATAAATAAAACATGTTATACTGTATTCTAATCCACATAAACTTTGCTAGTTCTTAATATAATAATTTCTTTACTTGTAATAATCCTTATGATATTAATTATTATGTTTCATTTAGTGTATTGTTATGATTCCCTTCAAATTTGTTTCACTTATCAATATTGTTCTTTTCAATTATTTTATAATCATCTTGATTATGCTCAAATGGAAGGAATAAGTTGTGTACTATGTCAATGTACTTTTGTTTAATGATTTAATGAGCTCCGGCGATATTGAATTAAATAATCTATTTTTTGGATCAAAATAATGAACAAGTTGGTCGTATTTTTGAATGAGTCCTCTTCGACGATAATTTATATAATTAAATATAATTGATTATTAAATAAATGTAAAATTATTGTCGATATAAAATTAAATTAATATATGTATTATAATTTATATTTTAAGGGCTATTCGGAAAGTAATGTAACCCAGTATGTAATATATGTAACGGTCCAGGATTCTTTCTTCAATTGTAACCAATTAAAGAAGTCCTCGTCGGGAACCATTTGTACAACGATATTGTATATCTATGCGATAAATTACTTCCATTTTCTTGTAGTTATTTTGGACAACAGTGCTTAAAAGTGCACAATTTGTTTGATAAGAAGAAGAAGAAGAAAATAATATAATATGTTGTTGATTTTATATTGATAATCAGAGAGTGTGAGTTGTTAAAAAGAAGATAGCTATTTTGCTTGGTTGCTATGACAACAGAATAATAATTTTCATGAAGGGGTTGAGAATAAAAGGTAATGTTGTTACAAAGGGATCTGTCTGATTTAATGTAAATTGATCGTGTTGACATATCTAAAAATTACACGAACTGTGGGCTGAATGTAAGAAGTTAATCATTACAACTTATATATTAAAAACTGACATTCTCAGCAAAATGCAGATGTCTTTTAGTGTGAGAGAAAAAAGGAATTAAATATCTCATTTGTAGTTCTATTAGTCTTGTAGTTCTGAGTCTGTGTCAAAATTACTGACAGAAATAAGGACAATGAATTATGATTACTTTGTAGAACATTCCACTTTATTACCACGAGAATTTCATCTTCCGGTTTGGTTAGTTGTGAAAAATTGTACAGTATGTTGCAACGATAAAGTATGTGTACTGTCGCTGATTTCTAATGACAATCAGAAACCGAAGTAAAAGATAATTACAGTAATAGTTTTATATGAAGGGCGAAATATAACTACTTTCGTTTTAACATTTTTTGCTTAAAATGTTTGTTCGTGTTCACCCCCTGTCCCCTCAACGTTGGATACGGAATTATAGAACATATTTAGATTTTGATTTAATTCTAGATATATTTCTCGGATTTAGACCTGTGCGATATGTCGATATCGATATTGACACATATCAGCATTTGATATCGGAAATATATCAACATCGATATATCCATATCCTAAATTTTCGATATCGATCTTGTGGGGCAAGGCATAGGGAGCCCCTAAGACTTGTGATGGGTGACGAAACGAAACTTAATTTTTTACAATAATGTCTTCCAATGACAATTTATGTATTACCACAAATAGCAATGTAAATAAATCCACTTGCAAATTTGCAATATTATATACTGCAATTTTTACCTTTATATTATGTAACCTATTTTCTTATTTCCGAGGGTTTTTTTCTTTTTGAAAAAGGAAAGAAACTGCTTTCCTCTGATATCCATTTCTTACCGTTCACCTTGTTTCGACTGTTTAAGGAAGATCATTTTGTAACTTTTTTGTGTCATCCATTTCCCTCAGAATAATAAAACCATCATTCTTAACAATTTACTATATTTATTTTATTTCATTTTTTTGCAGTTTGCCACACTGATATATTTGAAACAGAATTGAGGTTTGTGCAACGCCTTTCGAATTCTGAACCAACCCAACAGTCAAGTTTTTGGGTTGCCTACTATTGCAGGAAAAGGAGAATTGCAGGTAGTAATGCACTTCTGGAATCGTATATACAAAATGAAGAAATCATTTTTCAGTTGCAGAAAACTGATTTCCTGCGGATGAACCCCTGTGTATATGTGCAGTATGCATCAACATTTATCCATTGGTTCGAAAATCTGCCAAAATTGATGCAGGGTTACCATGTAAAAAGAATATTTAATGCAAGGCAGGAAAATAGTTTCTTTTTTTCTTTCTTTCTTCTTCTTCTTCTTCTTTTTTTTTTTACAAAAACGCGATCCCTGCCAACACCGTTGTTGTAAAATTACTGCAACAGGTGTGTTTTAGGTTAATTGATGATAAGCAATGAGAATTTGCACATAATTAATAACCTGAGTTTTTATAGCAAATATTTGGTATAAAAAAAGACCTACCTGCCAACTGGCATAAGAACTCAGGTTGGTATGCAAATTCCAACATTAATCATGATCTCGAAAATATCTACATACAACACGCTTATATTTGTTTCAAGTCTCATGTCTTTATCGTTCTTGCTTCAAAAGATAAACGGAATCAAACTTTGGGTTGCGCAACTTTACGGACAAATTGTACATAACTATCTTCACTTTTGGAATTAAAAAAAAAAGCCGTGAATACAATTCTTAGTCTGAATTAATTAAAAAATATACATATGTTTCTTACTTTGCATCAGGGAGGACGCCAGAGGAGGACTATGCCTGCCTCGCCCCCAGATATATATATATTTCGACATACAAATAAATACCTCACCCCCACGAAAAATTTATCTGCCTCTCCGCTTGCACACACTAAGAAATTAAATTAACGCTGACGTCGTCACTGCCAGAAACGTACACAAGGAGTGGGTTCTGTGGGTCCGGACATCCCCCTCCGAAATTCTAATCTTTCTGTAAATTTAATATGATTTTAGGGGTCATCTTACATATTTTAATATAATTTATTAGGGATGCGCTCGAGTCGAGACATGTCTCGAATCTCGACTCGACTCGACTCGAATTCGAGTCGAGATTCGAGTCGAGACACACTTTGTAAAATTCGAGACGAGTCGAGACAAACGTATTTCTCGACTCGAATTTTCGAGTCGAGTCGAGACGGCTCTTAAAAATCTCGACTCGACTCGAATGTCTCGAAAATCTTTCTATAATTTTTAATATTATTTTGAAGAAAGTATTCACTCAGAAACAGCCTTGAAACCAATTCCAGCTTTTATTCCTTCAGAAAGGTACAGAACGCATAAAATTAATAGTTAATCTTTAAAGATCAAGATTTAATTTTCAGCTTAATTCAGTTAATTAGAACTAGTAGTTAATGTCGTTGTATTTGGTTGTACTCAGTTGCGTATTTAGGGGAGGGTTTCCGGGCTTAAGCCCCCCCAAAATCTTACTTACTATAGTAAAGTATATGAAATATCTTGCAGAATTTTCACATTTTCAGGCAAAGCCCCCCCCCCCCGAAAGTTAGCAAAGCTCTCCCCGAAACAAAATCGTAAATACGCCACTGGTTGTACTGCAAATATAATGATAATAATAATAATAATTGATTATCTAGTTTGTATAAAACTATTATCCGTAGTCTAAATCTAGTTTGTATAAAACTATTGCGATAAAGTGAACTTCATAAATTCTCTGAATGAGCAGTTGGTAGTCTATAGTAATTTAGCATAGTTATAATTATTGTGTTTTCGTTCCCATGAACGCAATAGGGTTACGTAACTTCTGGATTATTCGGTTGCCCAACTATTCTGAGGCTTTAATATGTTGCAGCATATCACGAGCTACGGATAATATATAATGTAACATTTGTTGTAAATCACATATTATGATACGAGACTATTTTACATAGTATATCTTATCTAATATAAATAAAATAAAGAGTTTGTTTGTGTGTTTGTCTGTCTGTCTGTGTGCGACCTGGGGACCAGACGAGTGGACCGAGAGTTCTCAAAATTTGGTCACGGGTACCTTAGTCCAGGCCCCAGATCAAGACGAAGTGGTTGAAATGTCTCATTACTTTCTTCACCATAACGACGATTCAATATCTCCACGACGTCTGCAGCTCGTCGTGACGAACAGTCCTCGTCACATGATGGTTGGAAACTTTGGCCCGATGTCGATAATTCATTATTATGTGTCCCCACGCAATCCGAAGGTTGTAACCCGTAGGACAAACGCGAGGCGACACAGACAACTATACTTAGGTCGCCACCAGAACAATATTCTGGAAAGTTAATTAATTGAGCTATGGATAACGCGCTCCAAGTTCTTGACACAGACGTTGTTACCCCGAGCCGAATAACAAATAAATACGGTAAAATTTACAGAGTTTTAGACAAATTGACACAAAGCAAATGAATAATATACACAATATCATATAGTTACAAAATGAGAGAAAACAGCTCAAAGATTAAATACACAATAACACAGATCAAGATATTTCTGATTTAAATTCGAAAATTATTATTCACAAACAAATGTTAAGTATTAAGTACATTGATGTTCACCATAACTCCGGTATACATATGATGTTCCAGATCTTCACGTATACATAGGTTAGTACCCTTCTTCATAGGTAGTTTTCCACTAGGTTAGGTTGAATGTTAGGTTAGGTAGGTAAAACGCCATATAATTAGCTTCAATGGATTTAACTTTATGAGCCTTGGACAAGTAGATTGTGAACACCTCCATTTAATGCATAACTTTAATATTATAGCTCATCTCCATGTATTATAATTCCATTTATCATTTACTTTATTAATTACTTCTTACGTTCCTATTAGGATCATTCTTACTTAATACAACATTATTTCATTTTAATAGCTTATTTTACACAATTACGTTTATTTGTACTTATTTCTTCCTTCCTTCATAGATTAATATGGAAATGTGTCCACAAACTACGGACCGCAGCAAAAGAACATTGATATGAAAACTTGGCGTAGTGTACGTTTAAACTAGAATGGTACCAGAGTTAGGCTTAAAAGCAATCTTATTCACTTCTACTGGAATTTTGATTATTTTTACATATTTTAGACTATTACCATAAATATTGTTAAAAACATGACATCGAATCAAGGAAGACAGACAAGGACCCGGTTGGGTCCGGTATTAATTAGAACTTCATAGTGATATTAACAATCATACCCAAGGTTCGTATATACACTACCGTTTCAAACTAAAAAACTTGATCTCCTGTTTTTACATTTTTTAAATCTTTTTCTTCTTCTTGCAGTCAAATGAGTTGGCATGAAAATTGAGACAATTTTTCCCAAATGTTATGTACATTGCTGACAATGCATTAATAACAAAGAAAATGGAAAATAGATAAATAAAAACAGAAATGATAAACAAAACAAGCAATTGGAAATCAAAATGATAGACAATAAACTGAAAACTAAACGACGAACATTAAACAAACAAATAATATAAAACTTGTAAAGTTGTTCACACACTTGTTATGACACGCATACAACCGGTGCATAACACGGTTTTTAAATTTCGAACCAGGGGGGGTCTCGAAGGGGACGTTTACTGGGACCGACCTGGGGACCAGACAAGTTGACCGAGAGTTACCAAATTTTGGTCACGGATACCTTGGTCCAGGTCCCAGTCTAAGGCGAAGCGTTTTTGTCAAAATTGGAACCAGGGGGTCTCAGGGGGGCGTTTAGCGAGACATGTAGTAAAAGTAATCCAAATTGATCGACATTAGTGTCAAATCCATAGTTTTCTCGGACGCTGAGATCAATGGTGACACTTCCATCAGCGATGACTTGCAAATTCAGCTACTACTGTATGCGGGCCGGGTGTCAGCGGGTAAGGAATACCGAGACATGTATAAATAGCCCATATTGATTGATACTAGTGTCAAATCCATAGTTTTCGCGGTCACTGAAATGAATGGTGATACTTCCACAGGTGTTGACTTCCAAATACAGCCCCCATACGAAGAATGGGTATATTAAGCTACTATTACAATAAATGGACTGCTTGGATGCCAAGAACTAGTACAGATAAGTACCATTCACTTCTATGAATAGGTATTTTTTAAAAGGATTTTTGTAAACACTAAGTTATAAAACAATGAACTACATACAGTAGTTATGGTTTTGGTTCCCAACATAAAAGAAATATGGATTGTTCATGAGGTATTGAACTTCAACTTTCACTCCTGGAAAATTTCAATTTTGGAGTTAGGCCACTTGGCATCAAAGCAGTTCACTGTAAGATAAATACATTCCGCACATTAGTAACATAGTTGTTCAGGGGCCTTCGATTTCCATCCTCTCAAATGAAAGCTGAACGATTGCTTGATACATGCTGACTATATAGGAGAAATAGTGTATTAAGTTTTCGAGCTTTGGTGCGTATCCGTATTTACACTCTGATATAACTTTAAGTTCACACTCAAATCGAGCTAATTGTTTAATGCATTTCGATAGCTTTTGTTTTTATGCAGCTCATTAAGGAAAATCTATTTCATAATCGTAACATTTATGTACTAAGAAACTATGAACGTAAAGTGGACTCGACCTAGCCCCGTGGCCGCTGTGACTCAGTGGCACAGCTCTCACCCTTGGTGTGTGAGAACTCTGATTCTGTGTGTGTGTGTGAACTCCGCGGCTAGTGTACGCGTCTTTGCCGTGGAAGACTCGGGTTCAATTCCCGGCGCGAACTCATGTAGTTCGGATTCCACGTTAATCAGTAGGTCTACATTTCATATATCCTCGCTGCTGAAAGAGACGGTAAAGTCAAAATCAACTCAACAATATATATGTGTGTGTGCTTATGTGAATTTCCTCGTGGCTGTATGGTTAACACATACGCCTTGATCGCGGGAGACTCTGGTTCGATTTACGGTGGAAGCTTATGAAGTTGTTACCGGCATCCCACTTTAAACTGTAGATCCATGCCTCATATAACCATAGATATAATATATATGCCTTTGATACACTTATTTTCCGACTTGGAAGCCATCGAAAATTTCCGGACACAGAGTCCCGTAGACCGAAAATGAGAAACATGGGTACAGAGTAAAACAGCCATAGAAATTTAAGCTTTTTAGGCTAACTTAATCCTTACATATAATGCAACTAGCTTGGCCAAGTTATAATGGAGGAAATGCTATCATTGCAACACTCTGAGAATAGAAAATGTTCGTCAGGTATTACTATTTCCCCCTCTCCTGCAGAATGAAAACCCTGACTAAAACTCAATATATATATATATATATATATATATATATATATATATATATATATATATATATATATATATATAACTATTTTGTGTAATGTAACAAACAGTGGCGGGTAGTATTCATGTTTCCTTGCAGAGGTCCTTACGAGGGTTCGCTTCCATCTTCCTCTCCCCAAGAACTAAAATAAATTAAAAAATTGCTATTACTTGTTAATCTTGTACAAAGGACGCAATTAAAGTCCCAGTGTAACACCCCTTCACATTTAGATTTTTCCCCTGGAAGAAAACCAGTTATTATTGTTTCTTGATTTCTCAGTCTCACCTACATAAACATACGAATAGAATTACAGGATAGGACATGTTTAGATTGCTTGCACGTGACATCTAACTATATTTCTCATCAAATGTGTCACAGATGAAAATTTCCGTTTGTGTTGCCTCTATTTTCTGGTACATATGTTTCATTTATGTTATGTTGCTAAAATTCGTTAGGAAACAAGTACAGACTGCGCCCGTGTGCCTGACAAAACGTAAATGTACTGGATAATTATTTCTTCACTTTCTTCCAGAAAAAAAGGTAACTCATCTCATGTCGGCTAACAAAAGGAGGTAGCGGACCAAAGATAGCCGTTGTTTACCTAAGGTCGTTACACAGCAGGGGTTTCATTCAGTCAGAGGGAAAAGAAAAAATAATTTAAGGTTTCTACACTTGTTTTGAACTGCAATATACTTCTTCCTTTTATTTTAAGAACCATTTCCTTCTCATTTGTGTGCATCAGAAAAAAATGCAAAAAATCACTAGAATGTGCCTATTTACCCAAAGTACGTACTAGATCACTAGTTCAATAGTAAAATCACTAAATCTAGTACGAAATCATAAATGTGACATCCCTGGGTTGGGGCGAAACTAATGGTTGGAGTAAAAACTAGTCCGTATTTCTACTGCGTTCTGTTGTTGAATTCACAGAAATGTTCAAAAATAAATTCAAGAATTAAAACACGATCCTACAAAAGACTGTTTACTTGCTCACTGGTTTTCGTATTGTGAACTGAAACTTAAGTGTGCAGTCATGTTGAATACTTCTGTCCCTTTCTACTTTACAACTTGAGGTGGGATGAGGGTCAGAATAGATCTAGTGATATACCGCTAAAGGAAGTGCTTCAGTACAGAGTCGGAAGCGGTATGTATTGTTTATACTACTTACAACGTTACCCCCACATAAAATATAAATTCACCCTTTCTCCCTTCCCTTTTTCGAATACAATGAACCGACTCTTTTGCTGAAGAAAGATGCTAAAAGAAAATTGAAACATCTGTGTCTAAACTTTCTTTGAAGCGCAGTCTTTTGTATTTGTAAGGTTTTGCGATTGTTTTCGAGATAGCCAAATCTTTTACCATGGACTCCTGCTGCGAACTGACCGTGAGTAAACACCCGATCTCGCTGTGCTCAATTTCTCTCGCACACGTGAAATGGGTTTGTTGTTTCCAAAACAAATAGGAAGTTACCTTGTGCTCTTGCATTTCTGCACGCACACAGGTACCATTGTTGTTTTAATGATCAGAAGAAATATCAAAACCATCCGATATATATGATACGAAACAGCTAACAGAGGGAGGCAAAGATAAAAGTAGGCCTATACCAAGTTTTCCGCGTGGTACCATTACGGAGAATAAATATTTGATAAAGTCACGTAGATGCGCTTAAACCTATTCCATCTGTCCTTATAACTTTTCTGGTCTCATCAATTTCTCAGGAGAATACGTACAACATATGTCCAAATTCCATATATACTCTTTCTAAACTAATGAGTAAACTCATTAAGAACACCAACTGATATCAATAAACAGGAAAGAAAACAATACTTTATACTTCTATCATTTGGTACACATCTATGAAGCACAGCTTGTTTCTTTTCGAAATAGCTCCTTCGTGTCACAGCTGTGGTTAGTTTTGTTTTGTGTTCGGATGAAAGAGAGAAATGCAACATTTGCATCGCGGTGAAGTTATATATATTATTAAGATGAGCGGTGATAAGCGAGGTTTAACAAAGAGTGCCTTTCGGATGCACAATTTAACGGGTAGTTGCAGTCCGTGTTGAGAATCGAACCAAAGCTATGTGAGACATGTTATGACAAATCCAAAAGGTGTGTTGTATCGGTGCAGTACCAGTTTTTCACGTTTTTCAAAATGTTCCAAAACCCAAAGAATAATCTTTAATTTCTGATATTTTAGTCGTCACAAATTACAATTTTATAATGTAGTCAATGTTTTTAATTACTGGGCAGTTGGGCGTTTAAACTAATGACATCATAATAAAGTCAAAACCATAATTTTGAGTTTAATTGATTCTGAGTTTAACGTCCCGTTCAGCAGCGAGGATATGTGAGACGTGGACCTACTGATTAACGTGGAATCTGAACCATATGAACTCCCACCGGGAATCAAGCCCAGGTTTCCCACGCCAACGGCAAGTATGCTAACCGTTAGCCACGAAGGAGCTCCACCATAATTTTAGTGGGCGTTAAGAAATATCTCGCCAGTGCTTTTACAATAAATAAAATTTTATAAGTATTAAAGAATAGTGGTAAGAGATTTTATAATAGCTCTTTTATTTATGAGATATGAGTATTTTGAAAAAAAAAAACAACTAAAGAATAGGTTAGCGGAACCACAAAAGACTTTCTTATAAATACATACGCACCTTACTCACCTTTTATAATTGCCATGCTTACGTTCTCCATAAAAACAGAAATTCTCTTTTAGTGATACTTTACACAAGATCATGAAGTGGGTTCAAATTTAATTAAAGGCAAAATACAATACAATAATCCACAAATATTGCCTCAAGTGAGTTTAAAGATTTCTAAATACTAGTACGAAACCGGGCTCTGCCGTTGCGATCGATTTACAGGTCTTGAGACGAAAGTAAGAAGGGACTTACGCACACAGTAAGTAAAAACAATTAATATGCCTGTAACTTAAAACTAACCTCACCATTATTTTTCTAATTAAAATCTAGCCCGAAATTATGTATCATATTACCTTATTCCCATTTTGAAAACTTGACCTTAATTCAAAATGGTGGATTTCAAGATGGCTGCCATCAAGGTCATATCTATCATACGATTTCCCCCCAGGACTTATATGTATCCACATGGTTTTTCTTCACTTTTCTTCATTAACGCTCCGTTTACAAAGGGTAGTAAGGGACTTCTGTAGTAATCTCTAATAACCACATCACAACTTTTAAAAGTTATTAAAAAAAAATAGAAAACATGCACCATGGCAAAAATTTGTCATCACAAGTAATGATGCATACATGCCTTCTATCAGCAAAAAAAAGTTTCATTGAAATTGGAGCCGGACATTTGAGTGATGTCCCTTGTGGGATGTGATTGAACGTGACGTCAGAACACATCGCCCCCCTTCCCGGAATTTACGGGAATTAGGTGACCTGAGTGAGCACATGTGGTGCCAGCTCTCTCCAGCGACCTATCAAGGATCATTGCGTGTATGCCAAGACGTGTCGCCGTTTTTATCCATGCCAAAAGTCGACATACTGACAATTAGGTAGGTAGTCATGATAGTCTGGCTGATGTGTGCGTATATTTTAACTCGTACATTTTGTCTCGACTCGAATTCGAGTCGAGTCGAGACAGAGACTGTCGAGTCGAGACACGAGTCGAGACAGAAACATATTTTCGAGTCGAGACAACATTTTCTCGAGACGAGTCGAGACAGGCTTAAATCTCGACTCGACTCGACTCGAATGCATCCCTATAATTTATCCTTACATTGAATTTGGACGCGCCACCGAAATAAATTCTTGTGTGCGTGGCACGTCATTGCTTTATACTTTTTGTGTGAGTGAATTTGTAATCGTTTAAAGTAAAGTTAAAGGAAAAATAAAATTGTGGAAGGTGGGACGAAATCTAAAATGTTATGTTTAACCCGCGCAAATGCTTAAACTTTCTTCAATTGGCTGTGTTATTGACTATCCTTAATAGGTATATAGGTCCAACATATAGTTGTAGATGCTGTGTGAAAACTAGTGCTACGCGACGAATGTCGGTTTTGAAAAAGTAGTCTACACGATGACTGAAAAGGTTTTGGAGTAGGGTCGCCATATTTTAAAATTAGAAAAGCGGGGGCATTCTGAAGTACTGATGTGAACTTGTGTATTACAAATACTGACCTGGAATTCTTCGGATTTTTTTTAAGTGATTTCTTTGTTAAGTGACACTTTCAATGTACTTTTCTAACGAAACTAAAACAAAGCAAATTTAGTTTTTGCCTTTAATGTTTTATTAAGTTCAACAAATGTGAGTCTCGAATCGTAAAGTAAGCATTACAGTAAGATATTTATAAGGCAAGTCCCCCCCCCCAAAAAAAAAGAAACAAGAGATATATGGCAGATATTGTTCATACGGTTTTCTCTCTAAGACACACAAAATAATTTCTAAATATTTATCATAAAAAAGATAAAACATATTCAGCAGTCTTGGTCCATATTTTATAAACTTTCCAATCATTTTTAAAGATTGCTACTTGAAATCGTGCTTACAAAATTACCACGGTTTCACAATATATAATATACAGCATAGACATTTAAAAAAATATATATTAATAATGAATCTAATCTAAACAAAATGTTAAGAATACCGTAATTCAATTTGCAGTCATTTCCGAATATATAAAGACTAGGTGAACATATAGACTAGGTAAAAACATAGACTTGTTCAGCTGAACTGGACAGACTGGTCGTCAAAGAAGTACGCACCCATGAGATCACACATTAGTATACATGGGTTGAACCAAAATGTGTATGATTATGCAACTTTTTTTTTTACACATATTTTTCACTGTACCTTTCTTTTACAAATTTCAATATAACAACACTTTATCAACAAAGTCGTCTTAGATTTTTCTCCAATCTAAAAAAAAGTGGGTGGTTTTTCGTGATTAAGAGATGATTAAGCGGGGGACGAATATAGGATCTGAAAATCGCGTGGTACCCGCTAAAATCGGGTAAAATGGCAACAATATTTGGGAATCACTTGCTTTCATGCTTCCACATAGAGATTTCAGGCAATTTTAAATAAATGACTTTTAAAATGTTAATTATAATCTTTTTACACATTTTAAACAAAACATGAATTTTGTCCCGCGATGAGAATCTCCTAAACAATCAGGGATGCTTGATAACCTTGTTGTGGGTTCATTTGTCAAATACGTGTATTATTTATTGTAGCAATGGTTCATTCTGTAGAATATTTACGTAGTACCTTGTGCCCTCGCGAGATGGTAGTCTAGGAAAGACAGTTTTCCATGCGCACTCCTGACATCTAGCGACATTGCTTAAAAGTAAATGTCGATCCACTGTAAACTGATTTCGCAATTCACGTAATGTCGCTTTTCTCCCAAAATTAATTTTTGGCAGAGAATTACAAGAACGGTGAATATACTCTCCGTCTGATTGCTTCGGTCCATTCGGTTAGAACTGAGGAGGAGAAAACGTAGCACCAGATGAATTTAAAAGAAATAAAAACAAGGCAGAAAACAACGTCACCAGGAGTGAGTTTTACAAAAATTACAGTTCACAAGTATCTTTGTTCGTAGAAGTGTAAAATACCGTATTTTCCTGTGCATAATGCGGAAGTTTTGAAGTCAAATGTTACGGGGAAAAAATGCCTTCTGTCTTGGCGTACGAATAAGTTTTCTTGCCTCCTCAATCTGATAACACTGCCACTGCGAGACGGGTCCGAAGTGTCTCTCGACAGCTCTATTGCTAGAGGTCTGCATGGATATAAAAATTCGCATCCACAATATCTCTATCCGCATCCGAAAATAAGATAAATATTTAAAACTCATTTATTCTATGACAATTAAGATTTCAAGAATAGTTCCTACTGTAACAGCTGTTAAAACCTTATTTATAGATTTGTGAATCCTGTACTGTAATATCAATCAAATTCAAGTAAACCATTCAATATTATCTTCTCCTATTGGAAGTCATCAACGTTAAGTAGAATGTAATAAAATTCATGCAAACAATAATACGAAGTAATGGAAGACATACGGACATACCTAACTGACTTAAAATGCCCTTAAAACAGATTTCTGATAAAAAAAAAAAAATCTGAAGCTGGTTGTACCATACTTGTAAGACAAAAGTAGGCCTATTCTTTTGGTCAGAACGCAAACCTGAAATGAAACCATAAGACCCTGCGGAAAGAATGTTGCCATAAAATCTGATTAGCACTTCATATTTATTCTAGGATTAAATAAAATAAAATAAAATAAAATAAATCCGATCAACAAATTCAGTTTTGTTCTAGCGGCTATTTGTCCCAAAAGAGCAATGACACTTTATTACAAGATGTCAACAGTTAAGAGCCTTTAGAATTATCGCCATCCACACAGGAGCCATAAAAATATACGCAAAAAGCTATAATGATGAAGATATCCGCAGATATCTGAACGCGCGCAGACCTCCTCTAATTATTAGCTAGAGATGAAAAATCGTCTTTTCTGGAGCGGAGGTTTATATACTATATATATTAAGAAACTGCATTTACACATCTAGTAGCCCTACTAGTGAGTCATATGCTCAGTCCGGGGCTGGCTCCTTTGATTGGTTTCCAAACTGGCACACCAGTTGTTACCAGCAAGTGTATGTTATGCAACCACCATATCCCAAACATCGTTTTGGTTGCCTAACCATCTTATCAAGTTCCAGAAAGTTGATATATGTTTTACTGGTTGTCTAAATACAATCTGGCAGGCACTAGAAAGGTACCAAACCCAACAAACAAACTTTATATATATAATCCCGTCTTACTTACATGTCGTCCTCTGTTCTTGAAACATTTTATCCTGAACTTCAAAGAATTCAGTTTACAAAATTAAAGCTATAAATGGCTATTTTCGGTATGATGTTGGTTAAACATTATTATTCGCACAATTTCTTCTTTCTTTACTGCTATATTGTGTCAATTTTTTTTAAATGAAAAATTTGTCGAGAAATTAGTGTTATAAACGTTCTTCAAATTTAAGCGCCCTCAATAAATGTTATAGACAGTTATAATATAATGTTACTTTATTAGTAAAATTTTAAACGACAAGTTTGTTGCACAAAATTTTCAGAATACTTAGTGCTGTCTGTTAATCTTTTTAACAAGTGTTTTCGTGTTATAATGGAAAGACTAAAACTGAATGTATTGTTTGTTATCTTTCTCCTAAGCTTGAAACATTAATAAAAGATTCTAAGCAGGAAAGCCGTGGGAAACTGAATTTTAAAGCCCTTCCCCCCTTTTTTTTTATTATTTTCGCGTCATTACAACTCTAACTACTATACTCTTTAGCGTATTTAATAGCTTTCAGCTTTAAAACTTTATATATACAAAAACCGTTTCGACACTACAAAAATGCTTTTTTTTTAATTAAAAAAATCAAGTGCTTTAAAATGTCAGCTAACTTAGATTGTTAGTTCCGACAAGGAATGGAGTTAATATTGATTGGACTGTTTGCTTCGAATTGTGCCCCGCGCTTGAGTATAATCCATTCTCGGTTGTCAAATACACGCAAGAATACGTTGTAATATACGTTTTCCTACGGAAGCTGGCCTAGACCGTAAGGGCTAAGCAAAGAAACAAGCACGATATACTGGGGATTTGACAGTTCAAGAGATTTCTTCGAAGTCCCTTGTAAGTACTCCATGGACCGGCCATACTTATAAAGTTAACCTATAACGAAGGTTATTTTCAATGGTGACCAGAATGAATACAGGTAAACAACATTTTATTCTGTCCCGTCTCTTCTAACCTTCTATTTAAAAGTCAATCTACAATTTCCGGTTTCTACGTTGATCAGCAAAGAAAAAATAATGAAAATGAAAAGAGGTTTCTTGAATTGTGTTCAACGTCCTAAGAATGAGCTTTTACCTCCACCCTAAAATACGACAGATTTTGAAAATCAGCGAGTGATATCACAGTTCACGACATTTGTGGGGTATCGAATATCACTGACAGAGAGGCTTTATAGATGATCCTTCCTGGAAATTGACCTTCCTGGGGGAAAAAATGAACTTTTAGGTATTTTTTTAATGAAAACGGAAGTTTCTCGTTTTTATTTCCCAGTTTTCTTTTTTTACAGTGGGAAATGTTTCCTTGAATGATAGTACGGCAACGTAACTAGGTAGGTTCTAAAGTTCTAATCTCAGATCTAAGTTCTCGTCACGTAATTCTGAACGCTCACCATTGTTGTGATGTAAGAAAAAAAATGGCTGAAAATAGCTCGGAGGAAACACTTGTTCAATTTGTTACTTTAAAATCCTCAGCACTACAATTCCAAATTTTACGTTTTTTTTATCCCTGGTACAGTCTGTTCAAACTTTATATCTCCTGTCCACTCTATGAAAATATCGGGCTCTACTATGATTTCAGAAATATGGTGAGATGTTAGAATTTTGTCTTTCGTTTCATCTTTAAGCATGCTGTTTAATGTATGATTCAAGTTACTTATTTAAACTCCTACTGGGTATAGAACTCTGGCATCCTGTACCATAGACAAGAACGCTAAACACATGGCCACGAGAAAGTTCTATCATTCAGTATTATCAGAAGAGAGTTATGTGTTTTTAAAATAAACATTATGTGAATAAACTGAAACATGGTAATATGTCTACGGCAATTAACATTTATTTTAAGTCAATTTTATTTACTTTTACATTGCAAATTTCTAAAAATTAGGGATGGTATCGAGACGAGACTTTATACAGTCTCGGTCTCGTCTCGGTTGATAAGTAGTGGTCTCGGTCTCGATCTCGTCTCGAGTCAAAAATCGCCATCTCGGTCTCGGTCTCGTCTCGGTCAACAGATGCTTGTCTCGATTTCGGTCTCGGTCTCGAAGGCCAAGTCTCGGTCTCGTCTCGAAAGTCTCGAAATAAATAGTGTGAAATTAAAATTGTGAAAGTATTATTATCGTACAGTCTGTCGTTTCCGCTTCCTATTTTTTGCCTTCATTATTGACTTAGAATTGTGGTATGATGTACCTCTTCGTAGCTACTTTGCTAGCGCTAATGCTTTCCATGTGTGTGTTCCAGCTTCAATCATCAATAGGTATAACATATCTGGGATAAAGCAATAATAGTAACCCATATTTCACTTTCAGCAATAGACTTTGTCTCAAATAGCCTCAGTACTGCCTATACAATTAAACTCTATTAAATTAACTCCAGTACTATACAGTAGTTTATTTCCTTCCTTTGAATCAAAATTGTTCAATGCCTCCTAACGGATAACGCAACGCATAGGAGCACGAATGTATTTAATCGCGCCGAAATTGAAATTTACAATTTCTCAGTTATTATCCAATACATTCTACTTTGACTGTCATTTTAAAAACAGAATATAACGTTCATTATCTTAACAAATAAAGTAAATTATTACTACATTATATTTTGTTTCAAATTGACCAAATGCTTTATTATCGTTTCACATCAGTGTTTAATTGACACTTTAAAACATGAACTTCTTTAACCTAGTGGTGGGAGCTACGGCACTCATCTTTGCTATCTGTAGTCTCGGGTTGGATCACCAAACAAGTTAGATTCAAAGTCCAATGTTTCGTATAGTTCGCGTCTCACTTTAAGTACATTCTATTTCTTATACAAGTTCATAAGGTCGTAATGTATTACATAAGCAGGGCCGGCTTTAGGTGGTGCGGGGCCTGATTGGGAACATTTTGCGGGGCCCCAGGTTTTTCCATCTGCAATATGTTCTGGTGAAAACGCTTACCCTGTTCATTGCTTATAGCAACTAATTTTTTAGAGAAATAACTCAAATGGAAATGCAGACAGTGAATGAATGTCTCTCGCAATTTTTTAAGAAGGTTCTGTACCAGTATTTCATAATTTTCTTCTCTTACAAGTAAACTTGTCGATGTCGAAATCTAGTTTCCTGACCCAACTTGGCAGAGAAGTACGCAATATCAAGAAACGAGTGCAAACAAAATTTAAAGCGCTTCCTTCGATAAAACGCCCGCAGTGGACAAAAACCTGATTGTTCAGAATGAGTCATAATAATGTGTTTCAAGTTTGAAAATTTCATTTTATTTGTAAAACGGGTAAAGGGATGAAAAACAAAAACACATTAGCCGACACCGGGAGGAAGTAGACATCTATTTGAGGGTGTGCGTATTATGCCCGCCATCTTTTATCTCGCTCGACATTTTTAAATAGGAAGGGGTTCATGTACTATATCAAATTAGGTTAGAATTTTACGAGAAATAGAATGGTGAAGTCTATGTTTCCATAAGTTTATATTTGTAAGACATAATGACATGCACATTGATATGAATTCGTTGGTTCAAAAATTTCTTAACAGCTTTTTGAAAAGAATTCAAGTCAGAGAATCCTAATGAGAACATCGTAGGTAGCTACTTATGAAAGATATAATCAGCTTGAAATCCTTATCGACTGCAGACGAAATGAAATGGCGATGAGACGACACAAATCTTAAGGAACTGATGGAAGATGGATGACATTTTCTATTGGATTAGTTGAGTTAGAAAACAAACCTTCATAAGCAGCCACCTATTCAGTACGCACTAGTATATATTTCGTTTAAGAAGTCACACTAACAAGGAAAGGTCACGAACTGGTTCGCTGAGATCCGAACGAGACAACTGTGTTTTAATTTGATTTTTTATAACCAGACGAATCCCAAAGTTACACATGCCACCGGTCGGGATATCGTGTAAAAGCTATCAGCTGGCATCTGGAAGAATAATATGAATCGGGTCATTTGTTCGGAAACAGGTGAGTAGATGAAAAACTAGATGAACACATATCCCATCCTTTTTTAACGGCATACTTTTTGGGGTAAAAGAAAGTTAGCCCAGGGTCCCAAACGGGGTCCAACTCAAAAATTTTTAAGTGGCAAGAGGGCTTAAGTAGCACATCATTTGAAAGCTGTTGCGAAATGAAAGAAGATGGAGTAAAATTCGACTCTCTACGACAATCCTATGCAGAGTGGCATCGGGTCCAAATGTTAACAGATACTTAATTGAAAAGTCCATGGCCATCCCTATAAATTAGAAACGATAAGACAAATGTGAAACCAGGAAACCACGTGTGGCTATTTTCAAAGTACACGATTGAAAGTAAAAACGTTTTATCCCAGGGACCCCGCAGGGTCCCAGGTGGGGTCCAACTCAAAGGTTTCAAATGGCAAGGAGGTATAGTAGCACATCGTGGGAAAGCCGTTGTCAAATGAAAGAAGATGGAACAAGTCTCGACTCTCTACGATAACTCTGTGCAAAATGACAGAGGGTCAAAATGTAAACAGAATCTTAATTGAAAAGTCTATGAACACTTTGAATTCAAGATGACCACTTAAAATCTATGTTGAAAGTATAAGCACTCCAAACTGCTGAAGCTAGGAAAACCAAATTTGGCATGGATGTTGATCAGTAAGCGTAGGTGACGAAAAGATACGAAATGTTCAGAAGCGCGACATCTCGAGTTCAAAATGCCGCACTATGTATCACACGCATGTCAATCTCAAACCACTGGAGCTGGAGAAGCGAAATGTGGTATTTACGGTTATTGTCAATAGTAGATATCCACAAAAAGTCAGATCATCCAATAGGGCTGCCATCTTGAAAAATGAGTTTGTATATAAATGCTGACAATTATGGTGCATCTTCATTCATTCAACCCGTTGAAATAAAGAGATATACGGGTGACCCGACCGAAGTACAGATAAGATGTTGCCACCAGGGGGCAACCGTAACCGCTGCGGTAGACGATTGGAAGCATTATAGAACGGAGACTAGTATTGTTTTTATTTATTTACCATTTCGATTATTTCTTATTTCTTTGTTATTATCACTTTCATTTTCTATGCTGTTTTCATCATACCTAAATTAGTCCGTCATTGTGAACTCATCTTCTTTCTTTTTACAAAAGCTTTCAAAACGATGCGCTACTACAGGGTGGCCCAAAAGTAGGAATACACCCCTGCATTGATCAAATATAACATTCTAGCTTATGTATGTCCGCTTGCCTTCGAAACTTTTGAGTTGGACCCTACCTGGAACCATGCGGGAACCCTGGGACAAGACTTTTTTTTTTACTTTAAATCATTGTACTTTGAAAATAATGCCACACGTGGTTTCCTGGTTTGACATTTGTCTCATCGTTCCCAATTCATAGGGGTGGCCATGGACTTTTCAATAAAGATTTGTTTACATTTTGACTCGATGCCATTTTGCATAGGATTGTCGTAGAGTCGGGACTTGCTCCATCTTCCATTTCGCAGCGCTCTGAAATGATGTGCTACTTAACCCCCTTTCCATTTGAAACTTGAGTTAGGCCCCGTCTGGAACCCTGCAGTGGACCATGGGGCAAACTTTTTATCTCAAAAAGTGTGCCCTTGAAAATGATGGGATACGTGTTCGCCGAGTTTTTCACCTACCCAACAAATGACCCGGTTCAAATTATTCTGCCAGCTAATAGCTTTTACATTACAAAATATGTTCTAACTTGCGATATCCCGACCGATGGCACGTATAACTTTGGGATTCGTCTCGTTATAAATATCAAATGAAGACACAATTGAATCGGTCATTGCAGAAAGGGCACATGTTACAAAATAATGTTTTCGAGAAAAGGAAAAAAAAACAGTTAGTTCGTACGTGTGTGCTGTTACCGAAATTGCATGTCACGTAGTTTAATAGTGAAAGTAGGCTATTATTTTGTGCGAAACAGTTCTCGATCGTTGTTCATTTTTTCTAGTAGACAAGCTTGAAATTTTGCACATGTGCCCTTTCTGCACTGACTGAACTGAGAATGAAGCAACAAACTATTATTACGAATATTATATGATCTTCGAAGAGTACGAACAATATACTGTTGCGCGAATTGCTTTGAGAAATAAATAAAGACAAACTTAACGTAATCTAAGGCAATTTAGTTGAGGTTTGGAACAAGGTATCCTAATAAATCTTTAACGTAGAAACATCTTTGAAGATCACTCTCTAATACAATAAAAAATCTAAGTTATTGTAAGACCAGCAATACTGTAGGTTTATTAATAATAACCGCTGAGGTTTTTCTATTACACGGGTTCATTACTCAATTTACAGTAGGAAACATTGCAAGTCGACTGAAGTAAACATACAAATAAAGCCACGTGAAGAAACTCAGAACATACTCGAAATACACAACGAATAAAATAGACAAAACTCGCTTGATTCATAATATAAAAATAATAACATTATTTTGGATTTCAGTCCGATTCATCCCCACTGTCGTCATTCATACACAGCTGTACATCTTCATAAGTTCTCGGCTACTGCCGCAATCGATAATAAAACTCGACTACGGAGATAGATATCCTGGGAATTTTTTGTTTCTAATGAAAGGAAATATGCCAGTATACTGCATCACTCACTTTCGGTAATTTTTGGAAAGCACTTTAATCTACACCAGCAATCATCAGCTGTTCTTACAGGTGGAATATACTTGCCAGAATATGATGTATGTGGCAGTCTTTTAAATAGCTTGTTTCATGGCATTTCTCAGTATGACGAATTTCTTTTCGTTTCTTGGTCTGCGGAAATTCATCGTCGCTACTTCGAGATTTTGGCAAAGTCAGAACCACTAATCACAACACAAGATGAACACGTTCAACAGAGAGCCAACATCCACGATGAACGAACGATATAACTATTACGATGTACTGTGTCGTACTAGGCATCTAATCACAAAGACACATTTTAGCGGGAAAAATGTAACAAATGACTGTCTACAGCGTGTTCAACACAAGAGTTTCCTTCAGTAGTAGTATGTTACAAACTGCGTTTCTTCAGTTGCACTGAACGCCGTTTTCGATATTCAAAATAACTGTCTTCAGAATGCGATACCTGAGATCTCTGTGGCAAATAATTGGCCTACCTATGTAGATATTGAATCTAGTGTTACCACAATTTTGCCCAAAATGTTACATGTTACATTCGCCCTTTCTGCAATGACCGATTCAATTGTCTCGTTCAGATCTCAGCGGAGCCAGTTTGTGACTTTCCCTTGTGAGTGTAATATATTTGATATCATCTCTGTATTCACGTTAGTATCACATGACATAATCAGTGAAAATGCCAGGAACTTTTACTTAGTGGGGTGTTCAAAATAGAAGAGGGTGTACACCAGTGCTTAAAGTGACATCAGATGATGTGACGGTATGAAACAAATACGACCACTTAGAGCAGTAATTTTGACAGAACCCTAAAGAGCATCTGTACTCCTGACATTTTTGCACCATTTTCGATATCAATAATCTAGAGAGAGAGAGAGAGAGAGAGAGGACTAATATGTAAATGTTTTACTCCTCACTATCATCAGCCTAAGAGAAATACATATTTGTAGTATTTAATGAATAGTTTTCCGTTGTATTCCATTGTATTGTATTGTATTCCATTCAATAATATGGAAACTTTAAATATTGCTAATCATCACAATATTCGGTAAATAATTATCAGCTCATAATAAAAATCCAGTGAACAGAAAAATACTTTGTGCATCCGGTTTACAATAAATAAAAGAAAGAACAAATTTTCTGTCAGCTCTAGTGATGAGCAAATACAAGACCAAAACCCGGATGGTATTGGTCTTGGTCTTCCACATCCAGTCTTGGTCTTGGTCTTGCACATCCAGTCTTGGTCTTGGTCTTGTACTGGAACCCTTGGTCTTGGTCTTGGTCTTGCTTGCAAGAGTCTTGCAAGTCTTGCTTTTAAGTAATATGTTGCTGAAAGCTTCAAGAGCTTAAAGATGCTTGTAAATTGTTACGCTATGCTACTAGTTATATTAAAGGGCAATTAAAAGGAAAATGTCTTCTATTTTGTAATATTTATTAGAACCATCACCTAAGAAGATATTGATATAAAAACGAATGATATATACAGGATAATAATAATATATAACAAAGTAATATAGTGGAAAGAAAAGCACCAAGGGGAAGTCCTTGGTTCTCTCGTGTGCGTCCTTTAATGTTTTGTGGTCCTTCCTTCACTCAAATTAAGTCATGTGATATTCGATTACACAAAGCATACTCACAAACGTCTTGTAATGGATGCCAATCCTGGTAGCCACATCTTGGAATTTTCTGCGTTCTTAGTTCCTGCGCGACGTGAATTCGATACACCTAACTCACAGTTGTCAGATGTAGGTAGAATAATCTTTTTTGCTTAAAACCTAACTCACAGTTGTCAGATGTAGGTAGAATAATCTTTTTTGCTTAAAACACTAGTTTTTATATTGTTACAAAACTGTTTTGGAATTTAGAAAGGCACTTTGTGTGATTTTTTGATAATGAGAAAATATGTGTTTTTACTTTCTTCCAAAATAGTCACCTTGAAAGTGCTGTTTTGATTTTCTATAGATAGATTAAATTGTTATTTTTTTCTTCATAAAGGAGACGTCACTGATTGTATGCACGTTTAATAATTTTTGAAACTGTTTATTGTTTAATGTTTTTTTGGAAATATAATATAAGAAATATTATGCTTTTCATAGGTAAATTTATCTCTGGACATAAGGGATAATACATTCTACAACGCGCCAATAGCAACGGAAATACAATCTATGTTTCTAAGTGTAGTTTACCTTCGTTTACCTTCGTGTAAGTATGATGATAGTGTAAAACATAGGGGATGGTTTTTATTTTATTGTTTTTATGGGTGCCAACGTTCACTACTTATAAGATGAATCATAACGTTTCATAATCTTTTTATATTTTTTTTTAACATATCCAATACTCCACTAATTTCCAAACTGGAGAGGCTACCAGTGAGACGCATGAAAGAAAATCAACATGGCATAGATTACGGAAATACCATGAATTGCAAAATTAATTTTACACTCTAAAGGCGTTAGATTGTTTCCTTTTCAATCACGATTGCTAATCTTTGTATTGAACAAACTTCCAATTAAATATTGAGATTTTGTTTAACCGATTCTAATATGTACTCTATGGGTCAGAAACATGGACATTAACCAAAAACGATGAAAAAGTTGGAGGTTTTCGAAACGTACTTATGGAGGAAGAAGGAGAGAATTGGCTGGGTTGAACGGAAAACTAATGAGGTGTTAGAAATAGTAGGGGAGAAAAGAATAATTTTAGATGTAATTAAGAGGAGGAAGGGGAACTGGTTGGGACATTGGCTGAGGAGGAACTGTATTATGAGGAACGTGCTAGATGGTATAGTGGAAGGAAAGAGAGGGAGGGGGCGAAGGGGACTAGTTGAAAGAAGGTATTAAGAGAGAAAATTGCTGCGTCAAGATGAGGAGACTAGCTGAAGACCACCGTACGTCGAAGTTTCTCAGTTGCAGCAAGTGATCTGCCAATAATGGCAAAATAGTCATGATAATGATGATATGTTTAGCAATATTGGCCAAAAAAGAGAAAAATTAAAGTAATAATGATTTTAATCAAACCACTTAGCATTTTAGAATAATTTGAGTGAAAACTGAATTTTCTCAACTGTTTGTCTCTTGTAGAAATTCAATTTATATAAATACTTTTACCCTATATCAAAAATACAAATAACAGTATCAAATTCCAATAACTGTCCAAAATTACTCTCATTTGTGAATATGAATTATTTATTGTTGTATAATGGTATATCACTCAATCCTCGATGTGCCATATACCTAAGTAGGCTAAAAGTTATGTTGATAAACTATTATTCAACGTATAAGTATCTGCCCATGAAATCAAACTTGCGGTCACATGCACTAAGTTTTTGCCAATGTCATGAAAATGTTATTTCGATATTAATTTTATGAGCACACATTAAACATTTCCAACGAATGCTTGAGTCTCGGAGCCAAGGCCATACCATGTAGTCGACACCTATGGTGTACGGCATTACCGATGTTCAATACTAAATTTCTCTTTAGTTTTGAAAAAACACCACCACTATACTTTGAAATGAAATGAAATATCTAGTTTAACGTCCCAGGTTTAGGAACTGAGACTAAGGTAGACAGTGATGATAACTGAATGAAATGGTAGAATGAAGAAAGCAGGAGAAAACGGAAAGACCCCGAGAAACTCACACACAACATGTTTATCCACCTAAGAAGCTCACATGGCGTAATCTGGGATCGAACCAGGGACCCCATGCACCACAAGTGAACGCTCTATCATTGAACCACCCCTGCTATAACATGTTTTAGTTTACTTTTCGCTTATCCACCTCTTATGGCCACAACACTATTCTTCGTATGATTTCCCAAAATCCAATCATGGGCCGTCGTAAATGAATCAAATGATGACCAAAATAAATCAGACTCTGAAGTTCCTATACCTTGTAACAATTCATAGAAGTATGCTCCCGGTCGTCTCGCGAACGACTGATTCAGGAAACGACATACTGTAGATATATGCTACAGGGGCAGATCGACTCACATATTGCATAAACTACTGGAACACATTGACTCCAGCGGAATTTTTACTGAAGCCAAGAAATTCAAGTGAAAGATGTAATGATATTTTCCCCTTCCTTTTTACATTCTATAAAAAAATCAAGTAGCACCGGTACCTGTACAAGACTCGTGCGTAAGAGTCTTGGTCTTGGTCTTGGTCTTGTATGCAAGATTCTTGCACAAACTGCAAGACCAAGACTTGCCCTCATCACTACTCAGCTCAAAGTGTAAAATTCTTGTACTTTCTACATAAGTGTGGATCTCTAAAAATATGCAAAACACGTTGTATATAGACCTACTTTAGAACACGATTAGAATACTGAACTGTTTTTTACCAATCTGGCTTCTGAATCTTAAATTACAGTATCCGCCACAGTTTCTTATAAGACCCATCTTCCTTCTTTTCTCGTTGTTGACATCTTCTGCAGTGTTCCTTCCAAACATGTTTTTTTTTTTTGGGGGGGGGGAAGGCATTGCCCCCATGGAGCTCTGAGAGTGCTCCCGGAGGAGACCAAAATAATACGTCTATAATATAATACTAAATATAATAGTACTGTGTGAAAATAATATGTGTCCCTTCGTATACTGTGTGCCGTCCTGAAACAATTTTTTCTGAAAGAAACACTGAACTGTAGTCTGCACTGCGCCTTCCTTTTCGTAACCAAGACTTAACATACGGCTCAGGATTAAACATGGGTACAGGGTATATTTTCTTTCTACACCCAAATTACAATTTAAATCAGTTATTTTTACCGGTATGCCATACCGGCCAATTTTCTAACTTTCGGATGCATAACCGGCTCATACCGGCTCACTTTAAGCACTGGTGTACACCCAGAATAATGATATACATCTTTACACAAACACAAATAAAACAATATTTTTATGCCAAAGGGTGTGTGTAAGGAAATTTGAGGAGTAGTAGAGGTGTTGCGAGTGTGCAGAATACTCCCTAGACATATCTATTTTTTACAACACACGTTGTAAACGTACAAAAATAAAGAAACTACTGCAACATTAAATTCAGAAAATATGTACTTATACCCGGAAACTTACTACAAACTATTCATTTCCTTGTTAGCGAAAGGCCGTACCCTCTTTTATGGAGTCCATGTATGTACCTGTATTACAATATGAACAATAACTCATTATTCAAACTGGTGGTGGTGGTGAGTAGTAGTAGTAGTAGTAGTAGTAGTAGTAGTAGTAGTAGTAGTAGTAGTAGTAGTAGTATAGTAGTAGTAGTATAGTAGTAGTTGTAGTGTAGTAGTAGTATAGTAGTAGTGTAGTAGTGTAGTAGTAGTAGTAGTAGTAGTAGTAGTAGTAGTAGTTGTTGTTGTAGTGTAGTAGTAGTATAGTAGTAGTAGTAGTAATCATCATCATCGAGAAGAAATATATTTTTATTAAGACTTCCAGTTTCAACATTGATCTCCGTAGAGCAAAATCCGTAATTAGTTAGCAAGAAACTGCCTTTTCTGATACGGATTTATTGTCCCAATCGTAGGTTCCATCTATGCTTTAATTCATCTATTTAAAACGGAATTACCACGTCTATTTTTCAATATTAAACTCTACAAAGCAAAAACTGTACGAAATAGTAAGAAGCTGTTTTAATATGGATTTAGTCTCAAGAATAGGCTGTCTCGATTCTACAATATTGAATCCCCAACCTACAATGTGAACCCATTTTTTCTTTTCTATTTTTTTAAATGTTTATTTCGATGAAAGAGATTCATTAAACTAGAATTAACGTCGTTGTTTGGAACGATCCCAAAGTCATGAGTCGAATGATAGCAGACGTTACAGACATAGGTATATAAATTTAAAAGTTGAACATGCGCGAAATTTGACCAAAAGTGATACTGAAAATCCTAACTTAGGAGTAGAACGAAATTCGGAAGTAGGTACGTGGAAAGTGACATAATGGAACATTTGGAACGGAAACAGGACTTACTAGACGGAATTGTGACTGGGCATGAGAATTGGATTTTCCAGTACGAGCTAGAAACAAAATGCAACTAATATTACTGAAGAACTCGCAAAAGAAAAAGGGAAAAAATTAAATCTTTGAGTTTTACTTCCACAGTTATGCCAAAGAAAAAGGAATACATGAACAAATCACGTGAAGATAATTTTCAGTGTGTTCATTGACCTGGTGGTACCCATTTACGCCATTGATTTAGCATTATTATCTGCAGGTTTTGGTGAAGCTAATAACGTGCGTAAGGACAACAATTCACAAATTGTGTCAGAACAATGAGTGAATTGTATATCACAACAATGCTTCATAATACGACAATGTTCGTGAAGCAGTTTCTAACCATCCACTTTATTCTCCGGATTTAACGTCCTGTGATTTTTTCCCCTTTCTTTTTCCGAAAGTGTAATCGGCATCAACAGAACTCATTTTTGGATGTGGAAGAGGTAAAATGTAGAAACTGTGATGGTATTTAACAAAGTGATATCTGAAGAATTCCGTTCTGCTGCTTCCAACAAAGGAAAATTTGTATCCGTATAGCACGGTGTCACATAGGTAAGTTTTGAACTAAGGGAAGAAAATTTAACTAATGTACTGA